>NC_071668.1:12548863-12851136 GCF_028554725.1 Zeugodacus cucurbitae | reverse complement strand
TTCCCAAATCTTTATTTTTGTGGCTTTAATTTTCACTAACAACTAACAACCTTTATAGGCTTTGAAAAAATATTATAATTTTTTTTTTCCTTACAGAAGATCGCCAGTGCTCCAGTAATATCATAAAAGCATCTTAAAGGACTGATTTATCTTCGATTTCCGATTTTGAATGCTTTAAAATAAAAGAACAACCCCAAAAGTTCTACCCTAAGGCAAGGTACGTACTTTAAGATTTCAACAAAGCAGACAGAGATTGGCAAAAGTTTATAGAAATCGTAAATAATTTTAGATTTGTAGAGGGTTGGGTTCTGAACTGAAAATCGAAGGTTTGAGACTTTACGGTACGTACGAAATGAGATAAAAATTTATATATTAAGGTTTTTCTGATATCTGAGTATTTTTTTACAATATTTTTTCTCTTTTAAAAAGCATTATAGAGACTGAAAAGGCTTAAGTCCATAAATTAAAGTATTAGATCAATCAAAAATATGGCAAAGTGTTATTGTAATGGTTTTTTTATTACTATCGGATACTCAAAAATTCTTGAAATTGATTCTTAATCAATATTTGGGTGCTTTGATTTTCGCTGAAAATTTTTATGTGGTATTTTAATGATGTAAAATTTTAGGAAGTTCTTTATGAGCCATCCAAACATGGGAGCATTCATATTATAGGTTATAAATATTTTAAAAACATTTTGATCTTTTTTCTCTTGAAGCAGCTAGTGCACTTCATTTGATTGATGTTGTTTGAAGGCAGAAAAATACCAAAATTCGAAATTAAAATCAGATGTAAATTTCTTGATCAATTCCATGCCGCTATGCACATGTGGTTCCATTTAATGCGTCCAAATAAAATCACGACAGTGTAATGCCCGTATGAAAGTGCATCAAAATGTGAAAACTTCTTTGTGTTGCAACCCAAATAAAAATTATAATAACAAAAACTATCTAAGCCCCGAAACGGGAGTGTTGAAATGAATCATTCGTTGGCGCTGTAAGTGTAACATGCGGCATGTGGGCATGGCGACCGCTTGGGCAGGATGGACATGCACGAGGGACTGTCAATCAAGCGCTAAGCCAATGCAATCCAGCGGGTAGTTGTTGCATGCAATAAAACTAAAACAACAAAAACAACAACGCACAGACTTTAAGAAATACAGCAGCCGTTGTAGCATTGCTGCAGGGTCACTGCGTTGCACTAGCGGCGGCAAAAAGTAAAGAAGAGCAACCACAAAATGATAGGGAACTTTACACAAAAAACAAAAAACCGACTACAACAACAATATATGCATACGTGCAACAGTAATTGCAGTAAATAACAGCAGATGCTGCCGCAACAACTGTACGGTGTACGCTTTTTGTGGCAGCCAACAACAGACACATTGTTGTTGTTGCTGTTGTCGGCGGTGGAAACAGCAATTATTGGCATTGTTTGCAGCAACTAACCGTCAGCCGAACGGCGGTGCACCGCATGCACGCCAACTTGACAGCAAATCAAGCATTTTGTTGCCGCAATATGCAACTGGCAATTTAGCAGCAGCAACAACAACAACAAAGACTGCTTTGATGGCAGCAACTACAACAATGTTGATGAATACGACACAGCCATCAACAGCAACTGTGGCAGCTGTAGACACATCATCATCTCGTGCCACTGCACTTTGCAGCGCGTTGTGGCAACTTCAGCAGCAGTGGCGGCAGCTGCAGCATCAACGGTACGTACCGTGCTTACGAGTAAAACTGTGGCATTAAAACAAAATGAGGCAGAAAATGGCAGCACGCAGCTGTAGCTATAGCTCTAGCCATATTCTACATGCGCTATTTAGTATTAGTACCAGTGTGGACTGCTGTGCCACATGCGATTGATTGGCGCCTTCATCGCACGACTTCATTAGTTTAAAAATAACATTCCACATGTGGCAACATGGCGGCAGTCGAGTCGAGGATCAGCTTTTGCTGTGTGTTAGAGAGTTAGTGTAGTTATGTAGCTGTAAATCTTTATCTGGATCTGTATCGGTATCTACATATATCTGTATCAGATTCTCAACTTTTTTGATCTATATCTGCCGTCTTAGATGTAGAAACAATGCTGATATCACGTATTTTATATGAGCCTACATACTCAAAGTGCTTAAATAGTAATAAAGGAAAAGACGGAAGTGCAGAAGCCGGAACCTGAAATTCTCCCACCAGCATGCACCGCGTGTCGTGGAAGTCACAGAAAGAAAACGGTAGTTAAAGCACAACGGAAATTGTGGCAGACAGGAGGTGGGACTCTACGAGAAGTGACGGAGCCTTAACAGTTAACACATTATTTTCCTGTTGATAGGCTGCTTCCGGGTGGCGGGCAAACTTCCGTTTCCGGCGAACGACAACCGGCACATGTTGTTGGCAGTTTTCCGGTACCGGTTTCAGACAGGAGGCGGGACTCTACGAGAAGTGACGGAGCCTTAACAGTTAACACATCATTTTCCTGTAGGTGGTCATCTTCGGGTGGGGGTCAACTTCCGTTCCTCCTCTGTGACTTCCGTTTCCGGTGGACGACAACTATTACTTGCTGGTGGCGGAATTCCGGTTCCGGTCTATGCTCTTCCGTTTCCGGTGGGCGGCATACGGTCCAAGTTGTCGATTGGTCGATTTCAAGTTCCGGGTTTTTGTACATCCTGTTTTTTACTTCTGTTTCCGGTGAACGACATCCGGTTCAAGTTGGGATCTATTTCCGGTTCCGGTTTCTGCTGCTTACATCCGTACGAACACATATATCTGCTGGCATACATATCTACATGTACCAGGCAATTTTTTCGGCATCCACTTACTCCACATGTATGGGCGCCTAGTACAATACGGCAATTTGAAACTTTGCAAAAATCAGAGTGAAACTGCACTGCCCAGCTGAGCAGAGCCAAAGCAGAGAATCAGTGTGTAGCACCAAAACTCTTCGAATGGTGATAACTCCGGTAATTCTCAACCGATTTTTAAGAATTTGGTGTTATATGAAAGGGAATATTCACAGCTATGACACATGAGCATATCCAAACTATAGTAAATTTCATAAAACATTGCAATAACACCGTTATTTTGTGCAATTTTCACTATAAAGACTTAACTAGACGCGAACTTTTGAAGTCAAGTATAAAATTGCTATAAACAAATATAAATAATATTTTATATATCATCATCTCCTGTGTATACGCATCTTCTTCGCACAAATTAATGATGTATTGACTGTTGAAAAAATAACTCAAAAACAGCTAAATAAACATTTGAGTGCGAAAAGCTGACAAACGAATTCGCTTGTTATAACCAAATAAACAAACAAATGAGTCTATATAGAAATAAATAAATATACAAATGAGTGTGAATACATATGTATATGTATATGAATATGCACATAAGTGTTGAAATACTCAAATGGAAAGTTGCAGACTTGGCATTGCTCTTTCTTTGATCTTATTTTATTTTTTCAATCTTTCGGAGTTTTGTAAAATTTTTGCACTACATATATATATATATATATATATGTAAATATGTGAATGTAAATAGACAGCTGCGAGATAAAAGTCAAATTTTCATATGTTTGGTGCAATATTTACATATATGAATTTACTTCAACACAGTGTAACTAATTCGCCAATTCACTTAGGGCATTTTAACTTCAGTAAATTAAACACAATTTTCTCCACTCTTCAAAATTTCCGCAATTTCGTATTCATATTCATATAAGCCTCTCTCTGTATTGAGTACTTTCAAGTTGTTGTATTTGTAAAAACATTCAAATTTTTTTTTAGCCGACAGCTTCCTATTTGCTTTTAGTTGCCTAAGTCTATACTTTCAGTAGATACAATTTCAGTTAGTGAATATACATATAGATAGGTGCATATATGTTTCTGAATACACACTTAATTTTAATATCGCTTCCTTTGTTGTTCGCGTTGTGAAAGTTGCAAAACATTTTTTTTCGTTATTACCTGCTGTTATGTTTTGTGAATGTTTCGCTTATGATTTGATAAAAATGTTACACATTGTAATTATCTGCAGCGCTTTTGTTGTACGAATGATAAAAGCGGTGATGGTACTAAAATAGTTTGAAGTGAAGGTTCATTAATTGCAGTTCAAACAATAGTGGGTGTTTGGGAAGAGAAAAAGGGAGAGGAAGAGCAATATATAGTACGAACATGAGTCGAAGGCAAGTGCATCTGGTCGAAGGCGATGATTATTGACGTATTATTAAAAGTAAAGCTTTCACTTAACAAAGCGTTCCGGAAGATTTCCTTGCATGGCGAATCGAACACACAACTGGCATAAATATATTTGGACTGGCATAAATAAAAGTATCGCATCTCAAGTCATCAGAAGATCTAGGCGAATAATTCATTGCAGTTGATTAATAATCTAGATGAATCGGGAATCGAACACTCAACTGGTATAAATCACTTAAACTGGTATAACCAAATATATCTCAATAATACAGTTACACTAACTTAGTGAGATATTCATAGACTCTTCTATATTTAACAGATTAACATTGTTTAAGGTTTTGCACTCAGATAAAATTGTGGTGAATGAAAGAATGCTATAATTTGGACTTTCTGGAGGTCTTATAATATGAAGAAGCTGGAGTTTGTAGGATATAAACACAAATTAAACTTTTCTAGTCAGATAATTATGAAGATCTCATTTATTTTTAATTTTCCAAAGTGTAGGTTTTCCTGATGCTGAGGAACTCGCAAAGGTTAGTAGCAAGAAACTTCAGTGAGATTCCTTAAAGATACAATGAATAACGTTGTTTTGGAATATTTTTCTTGCAGAACCCATATAAATTGTCTACAGTGTTCGATGAGTAACTGTCGGTGGAATGGTATATTAAACAACAACGCATTTGTCAAATTTGGCGAAGCAGCTTAACCTTAATCTGTTAAGGTCGGCTATAAGCGGCCAAGAAAGAGTGACACAGAGTAAAGTATTTCTTTAATGAATTTCTTATATATAAAGTCTCAAAGTTTTTTATATTTATGTGTAATAAGCGCTTACAATATATATAATATATATTAATATTTATATATCCACTCACCTTCAGTGACATGTCCGCTCTTTGGTAACAATTCAGTTTTTGTTAAGTTATTCATTTTCTATTTTGTTTTATTTTTCACTTATTTTTGTTGTTTTACTACGCACACAATTTCGCCGGCGATGAGCAACAATTACGAAATAGTCTAAAGATATATATGTGTGTAGATATGTATGTGATTACACAAAAAACTCGCGCAATTAAACAACTTGATTGTAGAGTGTTTTAGAAAACAGGTTAAGAACTGGAAAGGAATATAGAGAAATACAAATTTTTATTTTAGAAAAACATAAAAACAAAACAATTTGCTATAGCGGCTTGAATTTGCGAGAGAGAGAGAGAGTGCGCGCGGATTGCCTCAAGGACGAATGCAAGTTGAAAATGCGGCGCGCTCCGCAAGCTTAGCGCTGCTAATCGCACACGAGCACACCGCATTTCCAGTGTGAAGAAGCAGATATTTCCGACTTGTTGAAAGCTATCACTCAAAGGCAAAGCGACAGAGTGGAGCATGCAAAAAGCAGGGCGACTTGAGTGTTGAGCGTACGTTGGTTATTGTAAGTGTTTATAAATGAACTTGTTTTTGTCGTCTAATGGGTACAACCATGTTTGTATGTATGTCTGTTTGTTGGCAGCTTGTCTCCACAACAAGCCAGGTGTTTACTGGAAACCACAATTCAAGTGTTTTTTGCTGCTGTTGTTGTTATAAAATCTCGATTTTGTTTGCAACGGAAGTGTTGCTGTTGAACTAAATCGCCTCAAGTATGTATTACAAATATTTATGTGAAATTAGTGTGTCTTTAACACTGCTTGGTAGCCTAAGCGGCGTTTATGTTGTGTTTATATGCGCTTAATGGCGCACTAAAATTTGAAAAAAAAAATAAATGCAGCAAATTACATGTACTACTTGTTTTTATTATTTTTTTTTACAGTTTGTTTTTATTATTTTTTTTTACAGTCTTTAATTTAGTCCACGCCCGTCTACAGCGCTGTGCTCTACACTTTACGCTTCATGCACTTTCGTCAAATTTCTATTTTTTCTATTTTGAATTTTTATGTTTTCCACGCTTTTTCCACGAAAATTTAGCGTTATATTTTTCGCGTGTTGTGTTTTTATGCGCGTGTAACGGTACCAATGTCTTCTATTATTATCTGCACACGGGGGTTCCAATTTCAAGCGCTCCAGCACGAGCTCAGGCCATTAAACGCTTACAAAAACAATAATTAACAACAACAACAATAAAAACAAAAACACACACACAGCAATTGTTGCAATTAAGTGCGTTTATGGTACTCAATTAATCTTAATTTCATCACAGCGAACTTTCAACTCACACACATTGAGCTTTAATCGAGCCACATTTATTTCAATTAAAAAAAAAAAACCAACAAAAACGGAAAATATATGAAATGTTCTTTAAACTCAAATCAAAATCACAAAAGTAAAGTTTTCACAGCTGCAACGCAGCAGCTGCATTCCTCGTCGTCGTGTGGCGTCCGTTGCTCGAATGCACTTTATTTTTTACTCGCCAAATACTAGCGCGCTACTAGCGTACCGTTGTGTGCCGCTACTACCACTTCACTCACACGTTCACAGATTAATGCGCGGCGTTGGATAGTTGACTGGTTGGCACGCTGGCTGGCCGGTGGACTCAGCGTGAATGTGTCGCACACAGCAATCGGTTGTTGTAGTATGCCTGCTTGCCTGCCTGCCTTCCGCCGCCGCCGCACACCGCTTGCTACAACTAAAAGCAACAACAACAACAACAACAAGCGCTTAAATGAGTGCCTAACTCAAATACAAATGCGGTATTCATGGTTGGTTGGTGTGCAGAGAGAGAGTGTTGTTTTGGAACAAAAAAAAAACAAAACCAAAAGCACAAGAATTTAGCAACAACAACAAGTGTGATGTGAGTATGGTGTATCTGAGTGTGTGTGTAATGAGTTGTGTTTGGAAAGTTTGTTGTTGTTGTCTCGTGTATAGTATAGTAATAACATATATATTTTTGAAAGTGCAGAGAGTATTATTTGCGCACTGGAATGACACGGAGTTGCCACTTAATTTTTATTTATTCTTTTTTTTTGTTAAATAAGAGATTTTTAATTACAGCTATATTTAAATGTTAGTATGTCAATAATGAGACCACTGAAGGATGGAATGTGACAATAACAAGAAAAAAATGCGATTATACACCTTAAGTATTGCAAGAATTTTGAATATTTTAAATGAAAATATATAAATATAAAATATATAAATTATAAGAATTACTAATGGATTTCAGAAATTATAATAAATATGTTGACTTCGAAGCCAGATAAAGTTGCGACTAAGAGAGTAAATAACTTCAAAATTTTGCCTAATCCAAAATAATATTTTTGTATTACATAAACTACCCAACTGGAGATATCGAATAGCAAAAAATTCAATACTAAAAGTATTCAGATTCAATTAAAAACAATCACAATGTGAACAAAATATTGAATTGACAAAATCGTTGAAAATGTTTTATATAAAATTTTTAAATTAAATAAATGAAATTATTTTAGTATGGCAACGCTGTCAGTGGAACGCATAGTATTAAAATACAGGTTTGAAAGCACTGTAATCTCTTCAAATATTTAATAACAATATTTTTTTGTGATAATGACTTGAAGTACTGAAAGATTTATTAGATTCTTTATTCTTTTCTTCTAAAAGATCTTAGGTACAGTATGAAGGACTCTTTGTTATAGAAAATGTAAATTATTTGTTTGCATTAATACAATGCCTCTTAAACAATACTTAATGCAATGGTGCCATTGTGGATGACCATTTCACCGGCTGGCGGCTTTGGCAGCACTAGCTTGTCACTATAGTAAAGTATACTACTCAAATACTGTTGTATTAGTGTAGCTATTGTCTCCATTTCCTATTTGTTTTCATAATTGCTGTCATTATTTTTCGTTGTCTATATGTCTGTATGTATTTTTTGAGTGGTCTTTCATACTGATTTGTATTGTTTTTAAATGAAAACCGGTTTTAGATGAAGCATGCTATATGAGAATCGGAGTTGTATTAATAAATGTATCTGTATTAACTTTAAATGTAATCAAGTATATGCAAACATAAATGTTATGCTTTACTATATCAATTATTTATTTATTCAATTTAAGTACTAACTCATAAAAAATCTTATCAAAATCTCTTCCGCTTTTTATTACATATCATAAAAGCTAACAATGAAAATAACTAACTTTCATACGAATTTGAGTGAGTCAACTTGTTTGTCTATTCAAAATACTTTACTCTTTCTACTGTATCTACGGCGCAACAGGTAGTCAGTCAACGAAAATACTAGATTTTCATATTTAGTAGTATAAAAGTAACTCAACTCAGTTAGAATGAATGTAACTCAAACGCATTGATGTTTCAAGTAGACACTTACCTATTAGTTTGTAAAACATTCCAATATATGTATGTATGTAAAACTTGGCCATTAAAGGCAATAGAATGTCATTTACTGACACTTGAGAAAGATTTTTTAAGCGAGTAGAATTGGCAGCAAACCTTTTTTTTTTTTTTGTTTGACTATTGTTGTTGACAAAAGACGTCAAATACTGTACATGCCCTGTAGGAAATACAAAGGAAATAAGTTGAAGTTCGGTTGTTTAAGATTGTAAACACATAATAGCTGTTGATTAAAGCTTATTTTTAATATTGGGAAATAATAATAATGTGCTTAAATATGAATTAATATTATTGCACTTAAATATGAATGTCAAATGGAGACATACATTTTGAAGAAAAAAAAATGTTGCTCAATATTTCGAATTTTGAATTATGAATTATGTGACGTATCCATATTCCATTATTCCCTATATCAATTCAATTTTTTAGTTATAATTAAGCCTTTTTTATAACTAAATTAAATCTTAAAAAATCTATATATTTCTCATTAAAAAGTCCAAGTAGCAGCCTATACTCAAAAATTTCCAACAGACCACTCGATTGCGCATTTCTGTTTGTATTAGTAAACCATAATAAAGGTTAAAAGAAAACAACCGAACAACAAACGATCGTTGAGTGTTAAACTCGTAATGTTTGTAGCTATGTACACATGTCAGTTTGTATTTATGTATGTATGTGCACAACCGACAAAAGTCGGTAGAGAAGTGAAGTTTTGTTGTTTAAATACGACACCTTTAGTTATTGGCTGAGTTTGGCTCAAAGCGGGCACTAGTAGCGGGTAAATAAAGCGTACACTATATGTGAGTGTGTAAATAAATGTGTGAGGAGAAATTTTATCTAACGAAATAGTACTCGTTTTAAAAATTAAACAATAAGTGAAATATTAAGAAAATAATTTAAATATTTAAAAAAATAAAAAAAAAATTAAATATTTAAAAAATACAAAAGTTGAAAATAAAATAAATTTAATGAGTTGTGCTGTGAATTCGTGCGTTGCAACTCGAAAAGCAGGCTTTTTTTGTGTGGCATGCAAGTTGGCTAAGTGTATTGTCAGTGTGCGTTTAAGCTCGTCATTAACCGCATAAACCAGTTTCTGCATAGCGTAAATGCGCTTTAGTTGTAAAAGCGAGTGGTGCGTGAAGGTGAATTTAAAATAAATTATGTAAAAAATATAATAGCAGTGCAATGAGTGAATAAAATTTTAAAAGTAAACTTATTTGGATATATAAAAATACATAAGAAATTATAAAAAAAATATTTGAAGTCAAAACTGCTGAAAGAGTTGAAAAACTGTTGGTTTAAACCCTACTAATACGAGTGGTATAGTGAAGAAGTGCGTTATTAAAAGATATCATCATTATGTGGCATATGACAGCTTTCTCGATTTTTTGAAACAAAAAATTCAAAATTTGCTTTTACTTACATTAAAGATCACGATTTTTTCGAAAAAAATACTTCGAAAATATTTCGAAAACATTTTGACAAATTTGTGTGGCTTTTCATCAAAATTATCTTCCAACTGTCAGCTAATTGTCTGCAGAAATAGATATAAACAACAGTTCTACTCTCCCTACGAAGGGTTCGATACCAAAAAAAAAAAAGAAATATATAACATTTCATGAAGAAGTGTTCAAAATATATAGATTACTTCCAATTTATATTAAATAAATTGCCCAGTATATCAAAATCAAGAAGAATATTTCAGAAATCATACTCCGATCGAGGATCAATCGATCTTGTGATGGTTGCAGTCTACCTTGAGGCCCACAAACTCATTTTTAAGCAATAAATTATTTCTAATATAACTATAACTAGATAGTATATAGATATATAACCATTGGGACAAGATAGTTCTAAAAAAAATTTCAAAAATATTAGAATACATATATTTAAAATCATTTAATTTTTTAAAGTAATGATCATTTGAAGATCACTTCCTGAGTTAACTCCAAAGCTGTTCTTAAAAAATCAAGTGACCGGTCAACTCACTCTTTCAACAAACGAGACTTCATAATTTATTCTGAAGCCATAATTATTTCAAAATACCTCAGGACAACACACACGTGTACCTTTTATAAAAATCCTTTCAAACCCTTTACATTCAGCATTTTGAGTGCTTCTACCGACACTAACGCATGCGCATACAAATTTATATAACGGGTGATTTTTTTGAGGTTAGGATTTTCATGCATTAGTATTTGACAGATCACGTGGGATTTCAGACATGGTGTCAAAGAGAAAGATGCTCAGTATGCTTTGACATTTCATCATGAATAGACTTACTAACGAGCAACGCTTGCAAATCATTGAATTTTATTACCAAAATCAGTGTTCGGTTCGAAATGTTTTTTATCGACAAATTTTGTTCAGCGATGAGGCTCATTTCTGGTTGAATGGCTACGTAAATAAGCAAAATTGCCGCATTTGGGGTGAAGAGCAACCAGAAGCCGTTCAAGAACTGCCCATGCATCCCGAAAAATGCACTGTTTGGTGTGGTTTGTACGCTGGTGGAATCATTGGACCGTATTTTTTCAAAGATGCTGTTGGACGCAACGTTACGGTGAATGGCGATCGCTATCGTTCGATGCTAACAAACTTTTTGTTGCCAAAAATGGAAGAACTGAACTTGGTTGACATGTGGTTTCAACAAGATGGCGCTACATGCCACACAGCTCGCGATTCTATGGCCATTTTGAGGGAAAACTTCGGAGAACAATTCATCTCAAGAAATGGACCCGTAAGTTGGCCACCAAGATCATGCGATTTAACGCCTTTAGACTATTTTTTGTGGGGCTACGTCAAGTCTAAAGTCTACAGAAATAAGCCAGCAACTATTCCAGCTTTGGAAGACAACATTTCCGAAGAAATTCGGGCTATTCCGGCCGAAATGCTCGAAAAAGTTGCCCAAAATTGGACTTTCCGAATGGACCACCTAAGACGCAGCCGCGGTCAACATTTAAATGAAATTATCTTCTAAAAGTAAATGTCATGAACCAATCTAACGTTTCAAATAAAGAACCGATGAGATTTTGCAAATTTTATGCGTTTTTTTTTTTTTAAAAGTTATCAAGCTCTTAAAAAATCACCCTTTATTATATGAAACCACTTACCAATTGGTATAACCGCCACATAAATATGTTTTCTTATGCGCGATGCGTATGTACTTACCTTTACAAATCTGCTGCTCGCTCACCACTGATCATTGCGTATGAGTCATCAACATCATTGCCGGACGGCTATCACCGACCAACAACGGCACGAACAAGCTGCTTAACAGCCAACCAATTAACCACTTGCACATTTATTTACCAACCAGTTGCTGCCGCATTCATATAAAAGAAAACAAAAACAACAAAAGAAAAATAAAAAAAATTATAAAAAAGAAGAAAAAAACAGTGTTGGCTCCGTGACAAGTCACACAACAACAGCAGCACCACATTTTAATAATTATTTATTGGTTGTTAGTTATTGAGGTGCGAGTAAACAAATCGTTAAAGCTGTTTTCTATGCCATTTTCAGAAGAATAGCGAAATAATATTGCAATTCATAAAAAGATAAAGTAAACCAAATAGAGAAAGCAAATTGAAACATACAAAAAAATACTACATACGTTGTAAAGTCAACAACAGACAACGGAAATATACTTGAGTTTCGGAAAAAAGATAGTGAAGCCACATCACAAACCTACATCCACATACAAATCGTCGTGCCGCCGATATGCCTTACGCTTCTAGTGCAGGTACAGTGGCACTCCGTGTTGCCTCGTTGCTGTTGCCGACTACGTTGGCCATTGCCAAGGCAGCTTCGAGTGGCAAGTCGGCTGCTGGCAAGGATTGCCATGGCAAGATTTGCAGGCCAATTGAGGAGTATTGCTCGAATTTCATGGAAGGCTGTGATCAGTGTGAACCCATCTGTAATCCAGATTCGCAAAATTTTCACTCGGACACCTGTGCCAGAGAATGTGCCGGTAAGTGAGCTACAGTATATGTATATAATATAAGTAGAAATCGTACAGAATGTCATAAGTAAATGTATTTTTTTAATGGGACTTTGCCAACGTATACTCTTTCTGGTAGTTTATCCAGCTTTCATGTACCGTTTTTTATTATCGGATGCTCGAAGTAACTGTCTTTAGTTTTATTAAACTCTTTGGAATACCGAGTATTTTTTTTTTTGAAGAATGGGAACCCTCATAGAGAAACCATATCGGATACAATGTCCTACCCTGAAAGCTTGACGAAAATCGACAATATTTAAAACTTCGTATAAATATGCAAGGAGGTCAGGAAAATAGAACATTTACGATGACATGAATATAGAAGTTATCGGTGTAGTATTTGCAAGTAATCTGACTTTATCATTCAACGGCTCACGGGATTTGAAAAAAAAAAAACCAACAGTCCAGTTTCTTTTAGATTCTGACGGCTGGGCATTCGAAGAGTTAATTATCTAATATTTCTTCATCCCTATCGCATGATCTGCATTTCACTTTAATAGGTTTCAGAAGGTGAGGTCTAATAGGAAGTGCTCTGCGATGATCACTACCATACGACTTCCTCAAAACAGAGCAAAGCTTCGCCCATAAATGCCGACTATTCCGACGATTAGAAGAGACTTTGCCGTTTCCGATTTCTAAATATTTTTTGTATTATATTTTTACAAGTCTTATTATTAGCAAAAAATAAATACTCAAACCTATTTCCATGTAATCTCGAGGTAATTAGCATTAAATTTTATGCATAATGCCTAATAATCTAATTAAATTTAATACGTGAAAAAATTCACATTTCATTATCTCAATTTTCATATTCAAACGCAAGTGAATTGCATTTGACTCGATAAAAAAGAATGAAATGAATAGAAAAAAGCGCAAAAAAGTTCTAATACAAACAAATTGCTGTTCGGCGTGCAATGCAATTTGAACTACTCCCAACAACAAAAAGCCATAGCTAAATGCAGGTGTATAAATAAACAATAAATGAACAATGCCAACGTAGTAGATAGGTGTGTTTTATAAATACTACACAATATATACATTTTTATAGTAAAATAGTGCGACCTTTCTATGATTTCACTGCATCGTTTTGAAGAGAGCTCTCTAGAAGCGCTTTTGGCGTATGTAAATATAATATATAGTTGTGGTTTTTTGAAGAGTGTTGCAGCTACTAATATTTATAATTTAATAACTGAAATTTCATTGTTTTTAACGGCTGTCATTATCTCTTAACAGAACAACAAAAAAGAGTGCGCTAAATCGGTAGAGCTCATGACATCATGTGTAAAGAATTTGCAAGTGCAGCAAAAGTGAGGAATGAAGGTGACTAGATGCATAAATTCGGAAGTTGGTGTAAAATATACGCTGTAGTGAATTTAGGAATAGGTTTAAAAAGTAGAGTAACTTCGAATAGTACGAATCAAGCTCGAAATTTGAGCGAAATTTATTTGATTTGTATAATGTAGATCGGTGATTTTAAGAGTGAGGATCGCTTTGGATCGCCAATTTTCGACTGAAAAACCGTTTGTGGGAATCTGACCTTTAGTTTGGTTTAGTCAGGTTTCACTAAGCACCGGATTTTTCTTAGATTTCTTTTATCCAGGCTGTCTGTCAAACAACATCTTAACGATATTTTTTTTTAATGCCGTCAACTAAATTAAATTATACGAAAACAATTTAAAATATTTTCCAATATCTTCTTTCAAATATTTCCAACAACTCCCCCACCAACTCATTTATTTTCACTTCTCCTTCAGATTACAAAAAATACGATCCGCTCAAAGCCGAAATACACAGCATACACGAACAACAGAATACCATACTGATCCTGCTGATCGTGCTGCTCACGCTCATTGCGGCACGCTACATCTACAAATCTGTGCGCTGGCTGCGACGCAAACGTTTCTGTACGCTGTTGCTAAAGAAGCTGCACAAACAGCATGAGGCAGCCGGCGTGAATAGCAAAGACCTGGTAATTGGTGCGACAATACCGAATGTGATGGCCATAAATGGCGCTATGGAGCGGGCGCCGTCACAGATCTACAGTGTGACAGGTAGCGTAATTGAAGAAAAAAATTAACATTTTCTCTAACTCTATAAATTGTTTTCTACTTTCTTAGGTGCCGAAGGTTCCGTTATGACAATGACGACACCAGTGAGTACACGCTATCCGGCAGAGAATAGCACTACACCAACAACTGTGGCGGGCGAATATTCATATGATAATCAGGCGATGGCCGTCACGCCTGTGTCGGAGAAGCCAAACGGCAATGCGCATGCGTTTTGATCCTACATAGTATAGCAAGGACTTGAGGGTTTTGGGAAAAAGCAAGATTCAGAGAGGGAAATGTGTGTATAGATTTAGTGGTGATTGTGTATATTCTGTGAAGATCGTAAGCTCATGCAATTCTATGAAGATCAGTCATCATTTAAAAACTGATCGTCATGTTTTTGATATCAATAGCAATAATGAATACTATATTCTATAGACTATGAGAAAGGAAATATTTGAGAATCGAACGATCAGCGTGTAATCGATCGTGCGGTTGTTGATCATGCGAAAACCTGCTCTTACATTATTATGAATATAATTACCGCTAAAATTTCCCTAAATATAATTGAAGCTGCGGTACAACTTAGCAATGCCGTTGTGTATATTCTAATAATGAAAATTTTCAATAATTTTTTTTAATTGCAAATTTAGTAAGAATCATCAATGACTCAAATATCGGCGTGACGTGACGTTAATTATATACTCAAGTACTTAAAATTAGTAATTTATTTAGATTTAATATAACGAGAAGAAGTGTAAAGAAGAATTTTATTATATTAATAGTGTAAGCAACGTGAACATCATTTTGTGAAGTATTAGGTAACTGACGATGTACTTAAGCATGTTTGGAGAATTACCAATTTCTATGTAAATCATAAAAAGTACTGACAATTAACGATTTTATGTAGTGTCCAGCGATATTGATTGATTTAATCAAGCACTGTAAAACATCACGTCCATTTTGTAAGTGATATTTATTCTCTAAAAAGTAGCGCGTAAGTTATGCTTCCATTTAAAATACTATTTACTTACGTTTAAGTAATATTATATACTAGTTGTAATAATAAAGTTTTAGTCTTTGATTATGAGAAAACGGATTTGTATAGCTTTCGTGCTTTGAAAATCGATTAGCACTTTCGGTATGTGAATTTAAGTCTCTGTACGTCATTTTAACTATACATATATAAAATGTTTGGTATGTGTACTTAATAGTTAGGCATTAAGCGCGAAAAATTTTAAATCACGGTCAAAAAAATTCTTTAATCAAATAAAGCGAAAATATCTGTTATTTTATTTACTTACAATAACAGAAACTTGTTAATTTACTCGACAAATCTCAAGCGAAATTGTTGAAGATTTAGTTATAAATTATGAACCTTTAGGAACTTAGAGGATAAAACAGTCAATTTTGTCAAATTAAAGAGCGCATGCGCGGCAGTTTGTTAAGCGTAGTCATTTTAAGGGTGGTAACACAATTAAAATCTCGATGAAGCTTGAATGAGCATAATCGGTAAAACAATAATAGTGTTTTTAGACAGCCAAATTAATTGTTTAATTTAAATTTTTATTGAGAAACCCTTTTTTGCCTTTTATACTGCCGGCTACGCGATAACCGATCAGCTGTTATAAAGTTTTGTTTTCGTTTTTCATAAGAAGTTAATAAGTTTCATCAGTTGACTAATATTTTTAGCAGTGACATCTACGGTAGCTTTTTTTATCAAAAAATTCAGCCAATCTCAGACAAAGAACGTATATCGTACGTCTTTATCGCGGAGTTGCATTTGATTTTCAAGTCGATTAAAATTCAATTAAAAAGTAAATGTAGATTTTAATGTGTATGGTAAATCGATCTTAATAAGCGGTTAGTTGATCAATTAGCTCCCGTCTAAAACGCTATAAGCCTATTAATCTATAATCTAACAAGTTGAAGAGTGAAGAGCTATCGAAAGCATCTTTGACATAAATAAAATCCAACCAATATTTCGTTTTCGTAAAGCCAGTTAGATCGATCCTGATCGATGTTATCTCCTGCTTAATATATCTAAAGAAAGTACGTCATCTATTTTGACTTATGCTCTTCGATGGCCCTAGGATTCTTGGTGGACAATTTGCTATTCGAATAAACTCATTAAGAAGTGAAATGATTGGAGATCTCAGTGAATAATTAATGATAAATTTTTCTAACGTCAGATGTTCGGGACTGTTTACAGTCAAAGCGATACAGATTACAGTCGAAGCGATAGTTCAATAGTCCTCGAAAAGTTTTCACACATCGACTCTATAAATATTTCGAATGAACCGACAGTTTTTCCTGTTTCGAAGATGATGAAAACTTGTTGAGCTAATGTTATACCAAAAAATAAAACCAATAACTGGTATTATCATTTTTTTTCCAACAAATTAAAACTCATTTATTTAATTTTTTAAGAAAACACAAAGAAATGCATTTATTGTCAAATTCTTAGACTATAAAACATATTCGAATATCGCGCTTACACTACTTAAACATATTTCGCAAAAATACACAATTTTGTATATGAGTACGTAATATATAATAAATATATAGATATATATGTATATAAATATCTATAATTAGAGATTTTGACAGAATCGATCTATATGTTATAGAATTTTTAAATAATTTGGTATCGAAAATATGGCCGGCATATAGCTAAGTACAACAAACTAAATCGTACGTTCATATATATACTCATATAAAAACTATATATAGTATACCACTGGTACGATAGACCCCCAATATAAATATGGAAGTGTCTGTGTAAATGTATATAAGTATATAAAATTCTATTTCTACAAAAGGAAAGCATTCATTGCCCTCTGCGTAAAATCGTAGTAACTTCCGAACAGTTGATGAACATATGTATATATAGTCTGAACTGTGACAATCTAAAAGTCTGAAAATCCGTCCGTCATAGTAAAATAATTGCCAGAGGTGGTCTTTGCAAAAGTGTTTAGTTCATAAACATATCATTTAAAAAAATTATATTCATTAGATGTCATTAAGTCTTCAATTGTCTGCCAGTAGTCTATTCACAAACTCTATGTAATAATCCTTAACTATTTATCTAATCTATTATACAATTATAATGAAATAATTTAGATTAAATATCTAGAAAACTCTCAGAAGGCACTTGGCGCTGCTTACGCAACTCTGAAACCACTCCTAGGTCGCACATTCTTCCCTTAATTCCCTTAAATCTAGAGGCAATAACCCCAGCCGCACCTTAAACCCAGTACTGATTTCTACGCAACAATGGATTACTGGCTGGCGCTGAAGGGGGTGTTGCTGTGGGCGCGCTACTCTGCGGTACCGTTGAGTAACCACCGAAATCATTGGCCATATCGCATGACGAACTCCATGTATCATTCTCCATATGATAGGGATTATAACGCTGTGGCAACATCATTTGCTGAGCATCATCGGTTTCATCACCCTCATCGGGATCATAATCGGGATAATCATGTTTGTACGACTCAACCGGTATGATCTTGCAATGTGGTATATTACTGAAACCAGGCAGTGGCGTAGAAGCGCCTGTTGCAGGCACTGAATCAGCCTCCGAGTTGGCGTAGTGATGATGGTGGTGGTGATGATGATGATGTTGCGGACTGACCGAAGTCAAATCCGGTGGACAAGGCAGCGCTGGTGGTTGATCCTTCGAAATGTCAGCTTTGTCGCGACGCAAGTAGCGTAACTTGAGTATCAGCATAACCGCCAAGATGCAGATGATGAGCACAATGAGCACAATCAGCAACGCGACGTAATTGAAACTGAACTCACTGGTGGCCATGGTGACTTTATCTCCGCTTGTATCCTGCGGCGCACGATACTCAATATGCACCACACTCTGTGCCGGTTGCACGGTCTTGATGTGCAACTGATATTCAAAGTAATCCATATCTTCCACTGTGAGCTCCACTGCATCGTTGGGCACGAAATAGACGACGCCGCTGCGCAACTCCTTATACGAAAACGTGTTGGTCGAACGTTCGTTTTGCGAGTCTGGCGCTAAGCCTGTGCTACGTATGATCTTCCGTAACTGTCCTGTGGTGGGCATGCGCGTTATGACAAACTTCGGATTGAATTTATTCAACTTCAGCGAGAGCGGATTATCGGCGACCAGCACAGACTGCAAGCGCACCTTACCCAACTCGTTCACCATAGAGATATTCGTGATTTTAATAACCGGCTCGACAGCGACCAACACGTCCACTGTGGCGGTATATAACGTGCCAGGCACATAGGCGCTCACTTGGAAGGTGTCATTGGAGCGATTAAGATCCGTTTGCATGTAACTGATTTGTGCCGTCTCCAGTTGGTGTTGATTGAAACGCAGTGTGGGCTGATGCTTATACACAATTATGCCATACAATGGTGAATTGCTGATGTTGTACGACAGACGTTCGTATTGTACATTCGTGCGCAACGAGATGTGTTCCAACTTCATAACGGTAGTGCTAGCGCCTTGCGGTACCAACACCGGATATTGATAGTCGGCGGGCAACAAGCTGATGGGTGCAATTTTAATTGTGAATACCTCATAAGCCGGATTGAATTGTCCATCAGAGACGGTGAAGCAAAAAGTGGTGGATTGTGGTGTGCCGAAGTGTACAAAAACAATGCGTCCATTATTGATATCGGCTTGCGTGAACTGGTTCGAGTAGGCAAGCAAATCTTCAGCGTGTCCATCATTATTTAACTTCTTGAGCACACCAAGTGTGGGTCCGCTCATCACATCGTAGACGATCTCGTCGGGTGCTGTATCCTTGTCTTCGGTAAGTAACATATTGCGCGTAATTGTTTGATTTTCACCTTCCACCACGGTCATCTGTGGAAAATGTGTAACGAGTGTGAAGGGCTGATCGTTGATTGGACTTATCGAGACTGGTACGGTGAGATTGCAGAGGAATATGTTGCTGTAAACGGAAAGAAAAAATAAAATGGTTGTGAGAACTTTTTCAAGGTCAACGTCGTAACTGAGGTCGAAGTCTTATATCTACACTTACCCCTGCGCTAAGTACTGCGACAGATAAACCGACATTAAAATCGTGTCGTCCAGCGTGTCTGAGTGATCGTGTATATAGTATACTTTCTTAGTTAAAAAGTCACTTGGCTGAAACTTCTGTATGGCTTTGAATTCGTGGCCTAGCCCAATACGGCCATGCATTGGCTTTTGCGTAGCCTCAATATAAAGCTCAGGATTATTTATGCCAGCACGTGTTTTCAAATACTCCAAAATCTTGGAGAAGTCCAATTTAATAGGCACCGAACCACCTTCATCCACTTGCAGTTTCGAGACAGGCAAAAAGCGTAGTAGACCACCCGAGGAAACAGATATTTCCACATTAAACTTCTGATCCAGCAAGCGATCACTGCGATCCACTACCACATCAAAGTAAAACGAATCATTTATACGAAACTCCATGATGACGGAAGTGTGTTCGTAGAAGATGCGTCCATTATCAATGTCATTCTGTGTGAAACCGGTGACTTCCTTCGAGAAACCATTATCCAAATATTCATTCACAATGCGTCCCAAACTCGGCGGTACTGTTATATTATAAAATATGTCACGTCCCTCATCCGAGCAACGGAAATATAAATGATCGCGTAAAATTTGCTTTTTGGTGAGCGGAAAGACGTGCAAATTCGTATTTCGCTCTTCAAGTATCTCCACAGGTCTTATGGCGATATTCAACAACTGATCTGTGGTGTTGAAGAGACCATCCGTGACCATAAATGACATTTCATTCCGGCGCGAAGTTGAGTCGTGTATAAAGCAAATCTCTTCGTTATTGATCTGTGCTTGAGTGAAGGTGTCAATTTTCTGCTGAAGATCGCCACGTTTGGCTAGATAACCACCATAAATATAGTTGACAATGAAGGTAATGTTATCGGCTGGTGTATCGTAATCCTGCGCCACTATAAGGATATACACATAGGTGTTAAAAGGATATATATCTCAAAAATCTGTTAGAACTTACTAAGATCCGTATACTTAATGATGTATTTGCCACCACTCCACACCTGCAGTCCGGTATTCGTAACCACCATTGGCTGTTCGTCATTGACCGGCACCACGGAGAATTCCAGTTCGAATGGCACACTCTCCTTATTCCTTGCTGTCGCTAGTAAAGTCATAACATCTGTCGCATTCTCATTGCCATTGTGAAAATACTGTATGCTGCCCTGATCCAGTTGTTTTTGTGTAAAGCGTTTCACTTTCGAATTGGCGGCCATAATATAGCCAGAAGTCGGCGCTATGGTTATTATATATTCCAGTATTTTACCACGATAATACTCTGAGAAAGGCTGTATGTCCGAAGAGCTGAGCTGGACCGTTTTTCCTGTGAAAAGTGGAGACAAATTTAGGTTTTAAATTTGTTACTGATTTGAGTGGGAGCTAGTTCAACGCTGATAGGGTTTCGATAAGGGAGCACCTTATTTTTTTATAGTAGCTTTCCAAAACCCTCACCTTCAACAACGGACACCACATTCGTATGCATGTACAGCTTCTCCGGTATAATAACAATTCTCAGCATCAAGTTCCGCAGCCACGTAATACCATTGGTGACATCAAACATGAAGTAGTCCATGGATTGATTGACGCCAGCTTGTATGTAGAACATTTTCTCTGTATTTATTGCGGACTGATCGAAAACCTTGCAATTGTATTCATCATCGAAAGACATGGATTGCATTTCCAAATAGCCATGCATGGGCGAAGAAGTAACCAAGAATGTAATATCGCCGGGAGAGATATTGGGATGAACGACCTAGAGGACACAACAAATATAGCTAAATATAGTAAATAACAGTTGTAAACTGTCTAGAAATACCTCCAGTACGTCGCGTGAGATCAGCACACTCGTTGATTCTTCCACATTAAGCGTCTGGTTCTTCTTCACCTGTAAGGGTTCCCAATAAGCTGATGGGTATATGCGCATGATCACCTCACCCTCAGCTGAGATGTTTTTGATATGCACGCGATAGCTGTTGAATAATTCATTTTTATTGAAGACTGATCTTATTGAAGTTTTCTAGAAATAACTACTCACCGCACTTTGTCCATGGATGCGATCTCTGTATTCCAGTAGACCAAACGATCGCGCTCAATATCCAAATGTGTAAAGTTAGTCAGCGATGTCAGATTCGATGATTTATATTGTCCCGCCGTTGTGTCATTGCCACCATTTCTCGATCTACCCAAATACATGAGTATACCGTAAGCGGGTGGCTTGATCACCTCATAATAGATCTCATCCAATTTCATATCCAAGTTAGTCTCCAATATGAAGTCTTTATTGCGTAAAATAACAAATTTTCCCTCCTGCACGATTGAAGCATTCGTCGGCAACATCGATACGAATGGATCAGAGGCATGCACCTCCAACAAGCCATTCACCTCATGCTGTCGATCAGTCACTATAAACGATGCTGTGCCCACATCGGGTCCTTTATGCTGAAATGCTATTCGCCTATTCGTAATGTCATCCTGACTGAAGGTATCAATAAAATTCCCCATCTTGTAGAAGGCACCATTCGTGCTCGAAACATGTATGTACAGTATATCCGAACGGTTTGTATTCACATCGGCATCCAAATACTGCAACACATCGGGACTTAGCGTGCGGTAACCACCACGCACCACGTGAAAAACGCGTTCCGCTGTGCGGTAGGGTGCATTATCGTTGATCAATTTGATGCGCACATCAATGTCGGCGACAAATTGTAGATCTGTGCCATCGGTGGAGAGTATGAGCAGATCGAATGAGTCTTCAGTGGATTCAGTGCCATCGTGACAGTAGTAGACATCATTCAGAAACAATTGCTCCAATGTAAACTCGGTTATTGGTATAACTTTAGCGGATGCCTCATCGTAGCGACAGAGTGTACCATGCTGCGGCGCTTCGGTGACCGTGAACTGTAGACTCTCATAGAGATTAAAGCGTATCTCAAAGTGGTTCTTAGTAATTAAAGCGCGTTCACCTTCTTGCACCAGCAGTATCTCACGATTCTGATAAGTCAATTTATCAGTATTGGACTCGAGCGGTGTGTAGCGTATTGTCAGACGACCGATTACATCATCACACTCTGCAACCGAAACCACAAATTCCAAGTAATCAACAAAGTTGGAGTAACTGGTGAGATGTGTTTTATAGCGTATACGATTCTTATCAATATCTTGTTGGGTGAATGAATCCATTTCCTGTGTAGAATATCGAAAACAATTGATTGAATTTTATTTTGAAATCATAAGCTCGTTACAGCTACTTACCTTGGCATATTTACGCGACCCTTCGACAAAGATTCCACCATATTTTGTTGGTTTCACTATTTTGTAGATTATATTCCGTGGAAATGTGTCAATCGGTACTGTCTCATAAGTCAATACGTCACTGGTCAATGCAAGCTCACGTGTGCCGTTAACCGCAACGCTTGAGGGTTTCACGGAATTTATGCGCAGGCGCGTGAAAGTGATGCGGAAATCAAAGGTTTGTGTGGTCACGAAGCCGTAAGAGGCAATGAACTGTAAATAAATTGAAATTAAGTAAAAAGCGTTCGATCGTTGGACAGCATAAATACGAGGTCGAGAGAACTGTGATCCGCGAGACGAACCCGGTACTCACACGCACCTCTTGTTTCGCTAAAAAGGTATTTTGACTCACTTTAAACTCATCCTGCCACGGAAACTCGGTGGCATGCACATATCTTATGTGTCCCAGTAGCATTTGACTATCGCTAAACCAGTCAACGTTCACCCAAGAAGAATCGATTTGACGTAACCGTTGAATAGCGCCATATTGTGGTGGCTTCACTATATCATAACGTATGTCGATGTTCTCATCTGCAGTGTTGGTGCCTACCGACAGATTAGCCGGACTTATGGGCAATGCTGATTTGTGTATCATAATCAAGCCGGTATTATTAACTAAACGCAGCTCCAATGGGTGGACCGACACTGGCAGATAGACCGTATCACTCGTCTCAATGCCATCAGAGACATGTAGGAGTACCTGATAGCTGAAGGCCTCGGTGGTGGTTGAGTTGTAGAGAAAACTCACCTTCGCCGCATTGACATCGGCCTGTGAGAAACTCATAGTCGCTATGCCATTAACTACGAAGCGCCCGTATGCCTCGGCGGGATTCGTTGAAGGCAGTATGGTATAAATTAAAGCCGTCGCTGCGCTATCCGGATCATCAATATTGAATAGATCCACATCCAAAACACGTTCAATACCCTCGATGACACGCAATATTTTGTTGATTGGTATCTGCAGTTGTGGTGGATCGTTAATGGGCGTGACATTGGCGTGTAGCAGAAACCGATGTTTGCCCAATATATTCTCTGGTATCTTATGGATATCGCCGTATACTTGCATATCCAGCGTAGCATGATCGTTGAAGTTCTCCATGCCGTTATGCACATATTTCACCTTATCCGTGGAGAGATCGACCAAATTGAAAGTGCGACTTTGCACGAAATTATTCTTCTCAACCGAAAACTGTAAAAGTTGTCCGTATTTCGGCTGTTGAACAACGTGGAATGCAATTGAAGTGTCGGTTAGGCTCGGGTATTTGCGCTTATCGATGAGCACATCGATAAAATGTGGCGATAAGAAGACGGTGCCGCCTTCAAGCAATTGCATTGGAGAGACGTAGAGCAGCTCCAACTCGGGACTTGTCTCGGTGAAAATCTATATGGAGAATTAATGATTTTTTATGTTCAAAACTAATACCTTACTCGGGCTTACCTTGAAAGGACCCTGATAGTCCGCTTTGATGCAATAAGACTGATCGCAATAGCAGATGAACTCATCGACACCATACTGATTGCAAATGCCGCTCTTCAAACACGGTCTGTGCTCCACACAAGGATACTTCCAAACACAATTTACGGCCAAATGATGTGAGACCTTCATTTGTGGAAAGCCCAGGTCTACGCTGTTTACTTGTAAAGCACGCATGCAACCCTTGAAGCTGAGATCATTCACTAGAAGACCTTTATTCAGCAAACGCCGACGCATATCCTCCTGTACGCCACCGAAGAATATGCTCTTCTCCAAATTGATTGTGGCTTTGCTATCATTCGCATGTACGCCACTATAGACGACATCGTCGAGTATTAGCTCAGCCATGGCGGCGCTGTAACGCAGCGAAATACGATGCCATTTGCCGTCGGCGACACTTTGATTAGGTGAAAGCTGTACGAGACTGCCAGCTTTATTGAATGTTAATTTCACAGCTTCTTCTTCGACCTCCAAGAGTACAAAGTCATAGCCGCCATTAAAGAAGAGCACCCCAGCCTGCTCCATGGTGCGAAATTGCATTGCCAAGCTGGAAGTAATGTGTGGTTATATATAGAGGTATGTATAAAAATAAATTTCGTCGGTTGCACTTACGACTCGCCGGCAGCGTTGGACTCTTTCGTCATCAAAGCAAACGAGTCTTCATTGAGAAAACTAATACCATCCTTTATGGTGCCATCAAATTCGTTGCTGCACGACCAGGTCACGCCGATGCTAGTCGTGTGGCCCGTACGCTCTTTGGCGCGTTTAATGATATTGATGTTGTTGTAAAATACCTGCAATAAACAACAAGCATATGTAGAAGATACCCGATGCCAACAGTTAGTTTGCGCTTACATCCGATATACAGCCACGAAATCCAACCACATCAGTCAAATACTCAGCGGGAAAATCGCCCACCCCGCCGAGGAATGTGCCAAAGTGCACATTCAATGCGGACATCTCGGCGGGCAGCGTTTTGCGCATTATATTGCCATCCACCTGCAGCGTTATGTTATTCTCATAGCGTTGCACCGCCACATCATGCCACTCCAAGTCATTTAAACGCTGCTTTTTGGGCGAGCGTAGCTGTAGTGGAGACGGTCGTATGTTAGTGAAAATGTGATATATTGAAGAGATCTCGTGTTACCTGTATGACTTCGCGATCAATTTTGTAGATAAAGGTAATTGCGGCGCCCTCCAGTCGCATGAGGCAGTAATCCGTACGACCCGCCGCCAAAAAGAGGAAAGCATTCTCTTGTTGTGTACGAAATTTCACGCGTATATTTGTGGACATTTTGGCCTCCTGTAGCGGCATCGTTATGTAGCCATCGCCGAAGAGCGAAACTGTAATGATAAAGTAGTCATTAGTGAGTTGGCGCGATGGAACTGGCATGTATTAGAGAGCAAAATAAATTTGATAGTTTTTGAGAACTTTTAGATAAAAGTCGTATTATTTGTAAAATCTTGACAGAAGTTAACAAGAAGTTCAGTTAAGCTTAGAAACATGACAACAGAGTTCAGTGAAACAAACCAGTGTATGGATATATCAGTTCTACAGCATAGTTTGGTGCTATTTTTCAAGGGATTCAACATAAATTCAACCAATCAAAAATCAACAAAATCGGTTCAGTTATTCTTGAGTTAAAACTGGAGCTACTAACCCGCCTTGTTTTATTTTGTTCGAGAATAAAAAGCGATCGATCTTAACAAACTAAATACGAATATTAATAAGGCTTTGGGAATTATGAGAACTTGAACGAAAATTTACTAATTCGCATCGCATAACATTCAAGCTGAATGCGGCGCTAACTGTGAATTTGTTAAGCCTTCAGTTAGGCGCCTTTCCGTACACTTCAAGCTTAAGTAGGCTATTCACAACAAATATGACCAACACTTTGAAGCAAATATAAACAAGCTCTAATTTTTTATTTCAAAATATCTGCAATTGTTGCATCTGTCAGTATCTGTTGGTTCACTACACCCACAACATCCATCAACTGTGCAGAAATGGCACGCAAACGGCAGCAGTCAACGTCTAGTGCAAAAACAACGATTTTGTTGAGACCGCAAACTAGCATGTGGCACAGTGAATGCTAAGCCTTGTTGAGTTTTTACTTTGTGGACTTAACACTTGATACTAGGCGTGTGAGTTGGGCAGCAGGAGGGCTGGGAGCCACTCAAACAGACAATGACAATTGCCTACAAATAAATACAGTCCAAAGTATTACGAAGCGCGGCTTTCTAGCTGTTTTATTACTTGCCACTAGAGTTGTCTGCCACAAGCCACTTATGCAAATTGAATTTATTATTTTGCCACTTCAACAACGAGTGTGGCGCACGCATTTCACGAAAAATATTTTTCTCCACTTTATCAATTGCGGCGCGTCCAGTACTTCATTTGTTAGTGTCGCCGTTCACAGAGACCGACATTCCGTTGCGGTGCGCGGGGCTGGGCACTTTTGTCACCCATAATGCGAACGCCAACACGCCAAAGACGCCGTTTGAAGTGCACAATGTTGCAATTGTCACTTCTTATCGTCACTTCGTGTGCCATACGAGACACGAATGCATGTCGGCATGTCAGTAGGTGTATCTGTGTGTGTTTGTGAAGAAACATGCACATTTGTTTGTGGCAGTGGCTTAAGCAATCATTTCTCACCAGACATGTGTCCTGCATATGGTCGCGAGGCATAGTTTGTGGCGTTGGAGATTCGGAATGTAAACAAATAAATAAGTGCGCACATATTTTAGATAAGCATAGTCTCGCTATTTCTTCATATGCAAGCAATTTTTTATATTTGTGTGTGAATGAGGGCGTTGCATGCTTCAGATTAGCAACTAGACTGTTGTGGATCTGTTTTGCACTAGTACGAAACTGCTATATTTCGGACTAAAATCTGAAGGTTGACAACTGAAGACCTGCTAGCCAAAGACTGCACCGTAAATGCGGACTATCTGTTTGACTAGCTGGTATAGTTTGTTCGATTCGCTACTCTCTAAGGCTAATATTAGTATTTTTAACTCAACCAAATATGAAACCAGTGTAACGAGGTCCATTATCTCCAATAATCAGCCACCTTAGACCCTTGAATACCCTTTCTTGTTATACATTCTTGTTATTTGTTAAGTTAGGTTATCTTTCACCCATAAAATTCACTTTCAAGTAGCAAGGCATCATTTCCCTCAATCGAGTGCCTCTTATTGCTCTCATTAACGGTATAAACAAATGCGTGTACTTAATTCACTGAAGTTGTTATTGTTGTACGCTTAACAAGCTACGCTCTCAAAGTTGATTTGTTTATTTATTTTCGCTTACATGTGGCATTTTAAAGTGTTGCATGCAGCTGCCTTATGCCACTTATGTTGATGCAGTCATTTCAGAGCAAATGTTGTGTGTGGTTTTATGCCAGCTAATGGCGCTGTAGACAACGGTGTTTGTATGTAAAGTAGCACGCAATGGTGAGAAGTTGCGAAATTTCGGCGTGTTACAAGAAACCGTGGATTAAGTGTGATTTAATGTTGTTTGTTTCGAAAAAACAAACTGGCGTAGTGAGTTAAAAAAGTGTACGCTGCACAATGAAAGAAGTGATTATAGAGTATGTATGTATTTATTTTTGAACTTTATTTTCTAATCCTAAATACGAAATTACAGATCTCGGAAGAATATTCTGGTTTACATATAGTATTGATAAAGAGAACATTATTCTCGATTTACATGAAAGAAATATACATATGCATATATTAAATAGTACAAGTCATCGCAGACACCCACAAGTAATCCTAGGCAGCAGCTGAGTGAAATGATTCAGGTGAACAGCAATTAAAAATAATTTCAAGAAAATGTTCTATGTCACTATAACGCCGCTGTTCTATTTTTAGGCACCTTACATCTAGATATACATGTATATGTGTTCAATTTCATAGTAAATGACAAGTTAAAGCTACGCCGAGAAGACGCTTTCCACATTCACTCATCGCGCAACGAATTTACCTTTGTGAACTTGTCTCTCTAGCACTCTGGTGGATCCACACATGTTTATATAAATATGTATATGGAGGAGTATAAATTCATGCCGATCTGCAAACCATTAAAAATATATTTATGAGTGCTGCACTTACTGTCTGTCTCTCTGTTGAGTTCTGAGAATATTTTTTGGCGTTCGTGCAACGTGCATTACAAAGGCAACAACAAAGCAGTGGCGTGTAAGTACCTGCTCACGGCCACTAATTAATGTTCTTCGCTGTGAATTATGATATTATTTTTTCATTTTTTTTCTCTCCACTCTAGCCAGTCATCCATTATTGTTGCACCATCAAAGCTTTGTCTTTCACGCGCCACACGTCGTGTTGGCTTTGTCAGCTTTATTGTCAATAAGCCGCCAAAGTTCATGCAATGTTTTGCCGCTAATTAAGCACCAAAAATGGTAAATATGTTGCTTTTCTATAAAGTTGTTTATTTATTGTAACAGCTAAATGCAGTGAGTCATGGCTAATAAATTGGAGCGGCTGTGACGATTCTTTTGGGCTTTGGCGTGAAAGAGCAGCACGTTTTCTTGCTAGCTAAATATAGCGAGAGCATAGTAAAAATAGATTTTATTGGAAAAACTGTGTGCATTATAGGAATGGAAGAAATATAGGCACGAAGATAGCGTACTAATGCTGGCACACAATCAGTTGCAACTATAAATATTTGTTTGTAACAACATTTGTTTATTCAAATTTATCTATTTAGATACCTGCCTGCATTTACATGGTGCAACTTTAATGATCTACACATAAAATTTAATGAGGCAGTCACGCCATTGACACCACACCAAAATCAAGCTTCTCAATTATGGTTAACAAAAGTTTTCAGCAAGCCGCGCTTAGCACGCTTAACGGTGACAACTGTGGGAATCTCTATTTATCTACCAGGTATTTATGTTTGTATATTTCTTTAATATTAAAAAGTGAAAACTCTGCTCGTTAATTTTTATAGACAATAAATGTTTAACTTTCTAAAATTATCACATATCACAGAGTAGATTTGTAAGTAGTTAATTTGTAAAGATAAAGATCGTTTAACAAAATATTTTTTCCACACTAAATGCATAATTTAACAAATCACTGAGTCCATGAGGAGTCTACAGTTTAAGGCAATTGTCTGCTTTATTTCTTCGATTTTTTTGTTTTGTTTCAAATCTCTTCCAAAACTATCCAATAATATATCTTTAAAATTCCAGAGGCCAATTCGACATATTTTCGAAGCTAGAGCAGTTTTAGTGGCCGAGCGTCGAGCAGGTGCTCGGCAGACCTTAAAGCGCGTTTTCTCGAGTTTTCATTTTCACAAGTGTTAGAAAACGGTGCCGGCGATAGCAAAAAGAATATATGTCCGATCGAAAAAAACCAAGGTGATCTAGCTTCAGTATTAAATTATCTTCTATTTGAACTAGAAAAGTTTGACAAAAGTATTATTTAAACTACTTGTTTTGCAACTTAAAGTCAATTTTGTTTCTTATAAAAGTGATTTTTTTTTTCAAACTTCGAAAAAAGTTAGAATTTTATAAATTCTTCGGTATTTTTTTAGTTCATAAAGAAAAGAAACTTATAAAAATTAAAAAAAAAGAATTGGTTCGACTGTTTCAGTACATCGCACGACCTCCATCACCGCCACCGATTTACAAGTGCAGACTCCAGGCGCTCCAGAAAAATACTTACAACTTTGAAAAAATTTCAATATTTTTTAATAATAAATATTATTTTTTAAGCCTTAAATATAGTACACTATTGTCTTAAAATTCCGTTTAGCGCAATCATTTCCTTCCCTTTCAAAAAAAAAATTGCTAAAAAACGCTTTTTTCTAAAAGCAGACTACTGCCTTAAAGCTAATATATGTAAATTTTGATTAAATCTAACTTGTAGTATCAAGTTGTGATCGAACTCATTGTGCGATCAGTAGTAGGGATTCTGTATGGTTTGAATATTGAATTTCTTTGTTGGTGCCTAACATCACTAAGCAGAGTCAACTACCCTTTTCCGTGGAAGTCAAGACTTAGTCACAATAAAAGGGGTTTTATCCGGCCAACGACTGTCACCTCGTCAGCATTCGTGATAATTATTTGGCGTATAATTTCTGGTTATAACCATAAGAACACCAGAACAATGCCTGGAACAATTGGAACCCATTTATGGACTTTTTCACAAAATGTTTTGAAGTTGATTGCAACAGATTTCTGTTCTGATTCGATTCTGATTAATGCTCTTTACGGCATCTATAGCGAGCTACATATAATTTAACGATTTTCTTCCAGAAGCTGGTGACTGATGGCGAAAAAAGTGCTTTCGACCGACTTACCAAAGGATTCCTCGAACAAAAATTGTTCTAACTTAAGAAAATCCCATAAGGATGTTACTTAAAACTTGTTTTGTATAAAATAAAGCTCATCGAGCAGAGTTCCAATAGAGCAGAGCGACGAAGAGCACCTTGAGAGCACTATACCCTGTGATAATGGCGAAATAAAATTATTTATGCGCCCAATAAATAATCCAAATTTTATTCTGTAGGCCTACTGAAAGCTGCTAATTAATACAGTTCTAGCGCAAATAATTTTTAGAAAAAAAAACTTTTTAAAAATGAAAAAAAAAAAAAACAAAATCTGTTCAACTTAAAAGCAAAATATTCATTAAGCAATATTTATTAACGCTTAACTTCATATTAACAAATAAATAAATTAGAGCACAATAAACAGCAACGCGTCGAATTTCCTCGGCCGCTTGGTCATCAGCATGAAATTGGCACGCCGAGCTGCACGGAAAATACATAAACACACATCCATAAAGATACTCATGCCACACAAAAAAAAAAAAAATATAAGCACATTGACAGCGCAACAACAAACGAAGACACACGACAACAAGGCTGCTGCCAAAAAATTAAAAATATTACAAGAATAGAACGCCGCAGCGGCCGTTAAAAGGAAATCGCGCGAAACGTGCAAATTCGCACAGCCGGCCGGAACGGCGGACGAGCGAAAGATGGCCGAAACGCGCCAAATGACCAAGTTGTTGTCGGCCAAATTTCAGTTGTTTGTGTTGTTGTGTTTTTCTTTTTTGATTTTTTTTTACGGGCAACACCGATGATTCATCGCACTGCTTTGAGCGCAGTGACGTCACGACAAGCAACAACAGCACAGCTAGTTTTTTTTATAAAAGAAAAAGAAAAATAAAAATACATGAAATTCACAAGAAAGGAGGATCGTGCCATAAAAAAAAACAACAACAACAACACACCAAAGTACAATAACACACCAAAGGGCAATAAAAAGTCGCTCGTTCGCCGTTTTATTTAAAGAAAATTTCGCATGCAAATGTGCGCTTATAGTTGCTGCATCCTGCCAGTTGCTTGTTTGTTGTTGTTGTGGTGGCTTTATTTTTTTTATTGCCGTCTGCATTGCTTTGTTGCAGCTGTGGAAAGTGGCGTGCACCCCAAGTCAAATGGCAGGCGTGAAAAATGCGCGAGCGCACGACGCGTTGTCACAGCACTTAAGTCGCTAGCGCATTGGTTGTCTGCTTGCCTCTCGTCTATCACTTAGTATAGTTTGTATGTGGATAGTATGTTAATCTGTTGCTACGACTGTCTAACTGTTGCTCGGCAGCGCTTGTTGTATGTCTGTTGCTGATTTTCTTTCATCGCAACAAGACTCGTTATTGGCGTGGCTAATCTTGATGTTGGCAATCAGTGGCGCAGTCTGATTTTATTTACTCCGTGGACTAACATATATATATATACATACAGGTATGTGCTCAAGTATATCTGGTTATTTTTACTTCAGTGGTGTATTTTTTTACAATTTATATTTAAATCTAAAAAAATACGTGAAAGCTGTTAAAAATTATAGCAATTATTGCAATTATAGCATAAAATGCGAGTTCCCTCAAGATAACTCCTTAGACAAATCGACAAGAGTATCAATAATAGCAGTTACTGACGAATTTTATATAAGAACGGTCTCGGTCGATATGGTCTGTATGTTTCTTCAGTGTATTTCCTAAATAAACTCATCACTTATTTCTCGAAGCAGATAGTTGATTTTCGGAAACAAGGAAAGAACTCGAGGATCTTTTCAATTTATAAAAATCGATCCAGTAGAGTAGGCTTTAAGAAAAGTGGAGACGACATGGAAACATCTTTCACTGTTCAGAGTTCGGAGTTCGGACAGGCGTTGAAACATCTCGGTTGTCATACCTCTGGTGTTCCAAGCGAACTGGCTGGAAGTTGGCGTCTCAGACAATTTGTGATAGGCTTAAGTCGCTACGGTTATAAATAAGGGTCGTTTTAGATATATTCGTGAGAGTCTTTTGACATTTTGACAACGCTATTGAGCGACATTTTTAACTATCCAAATGAAATCCTTCATGACAATTATTGCGAGGATCAGCTCTATACTTAAGCTTGGGTTATAAGTGAACTAACTGACTTTGTTTGATTTTTATAAATTATCAAACTCACTTTTGGGGTTGTATGAAATCCCACATCAATTTAAAAATCTTCCTTTAAATGTGCGCAAATATCTCAGTTAATTTAATAGACTATTTGATACACACCATAGTAACTCTAATTAAAAAATATATATGTATATATTCAATTTCCCTTTCAGCTCTTTGAAGTACCTACTTATAATTGGTATAAGCATTCAATTTCCACTCAGCAACAAACAATTGCTTGGATGCGGTTTAATTTATTTATTCGCATTATACCGAAGTACACAAAGAAATGCTCAGAGAGATGTTAACATGGAAACAGAAACAACGAACAATAACAAGTCACGATATTGCACTGCTGATACACTTTTCGTAGTACAACGACGTTGTTTCGGCTCTTTGTGATATTTTTATGCAATTATAAGTGAGAGAACTTGATATTTTGAGCTTCAGATTCGCTAATCTGGATGGTCTTTTGAACTGGAATATATCTTGAGGGATATGTAGAACATATAAATAAGATATAAAACTGTTGAGATGAGTTCATATCCTGCCGCGACTTCTTAGAAAACAGTCGATCTTGTGGCTCATAACCTCAAACTATAAAATATAGATTTTTAATGTTCAATTCATATCTTCCATAAAAAATTAATAGCAATTACTGTAATCAATTTCCATTCACTAATTTCCTCTTCCAGCTATTAAAAGCAATCATCATCACCGAAATCATCTACCTTAAAAACACGCGCTTCCGCCATTTATAAAACAAAATCATGTAAGACAAAGCATTCACAATTTCAATTTAATGATTTTACCCATTAGAACGAAATTATTTAGGGTTACGAAGACTATAAATAAAATACAACTGTTAGATAATAAAGATAATCCAAAGTAAATATAAAAGTATTTGACGTTTGTACCCACCTCTCATAGCACCAACGCTGTGGCAAAGCAGTTGTGTCACAACGAACATGCAACACAGGATACTCCAACGCAGCTGCGACATTTTTCCCCAAAATTACACACACGCACACAGCTGGAGTTGAGTTAAGTGTTGAGAGTGCTGTGTTAAGGAGCACGTGTGTTTCGGGTTTTTCGAAAATTTTGTAATTCAGAAAAAAATCGTTTGTATTTATTTTTGTATATGAACAATTTGTCCTGCCGCAACGAAATTTAGATTATTTCACTGCTCAGAACCCAGAGAACCACTGCGTACACCAAGATAGGAAGAGTGGGGAGGCGAGTATTCATTATCACTACACTTATTGCCGTTGCTACTCTTTCGCAGTTTGGTATTTTAATTTTCAATTTGTTCTTTTTGTTGTTGGTTTTTCAATTTCTGAATTTTCGGGGTGTGGGTGATGATCGCGATAATACCGCTGGAGTCATTGCTTGCCTTTAATTGTTTGTGCAATGCCTTTTGCCTGTGGCTCACGCGTATTTGTCGTTGAATTGTTCAAAATTGATTGTTGTTGCTGTAAACGATTGAATTCTCGCTGCGACTGACGTTGATGGCACACATCTGTTGCATGTCAGACGGCATTCGACATGTGCGTCCGTGGACTCTCCGCCGGCAAACGTTATTACTGTTGCGTACTTTGTTGTTGGTCGTATCATATACACTTATACATACATGTATTTGTTAAAGTATATAGTTAAAGTATATAGCTTGTATAGACATGAAAATGCATATTTATGTCCAATCGTTCGCGCACTCAATGGAGAAAAGTCATTTTTGGCAGCTACTTTTTATGTCTTTACATGAGTTACACTCGTGTTTGCTTTCATTTGTATATATTTTGGCATAAATCAAATTCTTTTTAAAATTGCGTTTTTCTTAAATTTCACTCACTACCGCTGACATTTGGCGTATACAAACGGCACTCGAGTTTCCGTCTTCTTTACAGTTTGTTTATGCAACATTTGCTTTCGAAGTCATAATTCATGAGTTTTTTGGGTTTTTATTCATAAATAGTTTACCTTCAAAAAATGAATGAAATTTCGTTAAATTTTAAAGGGCAAAAATCAATTATAAATTAAAATATTCACTAAATTTTTCTAACAAAAAATCACTTCCATCTCTGAACTCATATTCTTTCCTACACATATAAATATCTCTGCATACAAATCACGACTCTTTACTAATTTCAATCATGTCATATTTTTTATTTCTAGGACACAACAAAAACAAACAATATATCCCTCTTTGTTCTCATTAAAAATCCACTTTCAGCATGTTAAAAGCAACAATTGTCGCAAACGCATAAAGTGCAGCCATAAAACGTCAAACTTCAACGAATTCGTGCAGCAACCAACTGCCGGCGCAGCAGATGCACCGTTTCATGTTGGGCGCCTTTTAAGAAAATAAATATTAAGCAGCACATGTTCTGCAACAACAACAGCAACACACAAAGAGATAAGAAAAAAACTGTCACTTTGTGGTCACTTATACATATGTACATACACATAACTGTCTAAATGTTGCATATGTTATCGGCAATAAAAATCCCTCACGATCGTGGCTCACATTTTCGGAAATCAACTGATCGTGTGTCGGTGTGTTCATCTTTTATTGCATTTGAAACATGAAAATCGTTTTAATTTCGGTGTACTTTTGAATATTAGAAATCGTTTATGTTGCAGTTAACTGAGGCATCATGTTTATGTCAAAACGATCATATGTCAAATGGAGGAAAGTTTTTTGATTTCTACTGGCAGCAGCAACAATAAAAAAATTGTCGTACGGAGACAATATAAGTAAAATTGTAGTTCAGTTTATGACGCTATACAGAAATTATTGGTAATTTGAATGTTTCACAGTAGTCACTGCCAAATTTTCTTAGATTTACTACTTTAATTACAGATTTGTGATATACAAAACTTGGTTACAAATTAATTAGTCGCTCGACTGAAAAAATTGGCAATACAGTCAACGACATTTGTACGATACTTCAACGGATGTTTCACACCGATTAATCTTTCCTTCTCTATTGATACCATTAGCAGATACGGTTTCAATAATGGAGTAAATATTTTGTGATCAGATCGATATTATTCATAGCGGAATATTTAGTCATCAAATTTTGAAACCGTTAGTTCTGCTTTTTCCCGCCTAGATAAGGAAGCGAAGCGTATGCGTCTGGTGGTGAATGCGGAAAAGACGAAATATCTCCTGCCATCAAACAAACAGCCAGCGAACTCGCGTCTTGGCTCCCACGTCACTGTTGACAGTCATAACTTTGAAGTCGTAAATAATTTCGTCTACTTGGCAACCAGAATTAATAACACCAACAATGTCCGCCTCGAAATCCAACGCAGAATTACGATTCCCAACAGGTGCTACTTTGGTCTAAGTAGGCAATTGAAAAGTAATATCCTCTCTCGACGAACAAAAATCAAACTCTACAAGTCGCTCGTTATTCCCGTCTTGATGTCTGGCGCAGAAGCGTGAACGATGACAACATCTGATAAGACGACTCTTGGTGTTTTCAAGAGAAAGGTTTTGTGCAAGGTTAATGGTCCTCTGAATATTGGCAACGGCGAATACCGCAGACGATGGAACGACATAGTTCTACGAATAAAAAGACAGCGGCTACGGTGGCTAAGTCATGTTGTTCGAATGGACGAAAACACTCCAACTTTGAAAGTGTTCGCTGCAGTACCCGCTGTTGGAAGTCGCGGAAGAGGACGACCTCCACTCCGGTGGAAAGACCAAGTGGAAAGTAACCTGGGCGCACTTGGAATTTACAATTGGTGCGCTCTGGTGGATTCGGCTATAATCGCGTAAGCGGTTCCTACCGACATCGTCTTAAATTATTGACAGCTGTGTTCCCACATTGGATTCCTCGGTTTTCCTTGTTATCGGTTGTAAATACTGGTTCCAGAATAGATGAAGAATTTACGACAAATTCGATTTTCGACTGTCAACAAAGATACTATCACCAGGAACCAATAGCTCTAGCTATTTTGGAGGTCAGGAACAATCTCACACTAAACTCATTCAACCGCCCGCGCATTTTTAGACAGCCCAAAGTGTGAAAAGTCAGCAATGACACCAAATCACCGCCAATAAAATGTGGGTGAAACTAAAGATAAACCACATAGATTGCGTCGCATATTTTGCGCGGCTGACAGCTTTCGGTATTTTCGAATAACTTTCACATCACAAAATGCAACTTGACTTGAAAAGTCATATGCCACAAAGGGCAAAGACCTAACAGGCGACCGTCAAATGGCAGCATACGAGCATATGGTGGCGGTTGAAAAAAAAAAAAAAAAGAAAAAATAAAACAAAAACAACACAAACAAAAGTGGGAAACGACCTATGCAAGTCTGCAATTGCTGCAGCAGAAACAACAACAACAATAGTAATAACAACCGCAGAAACTGCAGCGGCAGAAGTTAACAACTTCAGACGCGACTAGGGAGCACGCATTGCAGACACTTGGGGCAAGCGTGTGCTGCTACGTATGTATGTATGTGTGATTATATATATGTATATGGAAGCATACATAAGTTCATTTGTGCGCTAAAAAATATGCAAGTGCGAATACATGCACGCAAATCATTTATAAGTGAAAATGAACTAAAATAAAGCAGCCACATCAGCAGCGGCGGCAGTGCAATGCAAGCAATAACAATACAACAACAAAAAATTATAACAATTTTGAAGCATTCATCGTCGCCCTACACCCTTTCTTTGGCTTGTCTGCACCCATTTCGAATTCAGCAAAAATCTGCAACATCCAACTTGCAACATGTAGCATGCCGCATATACGAAAAGGGAGCAATCAAAACATAATTTGTTGTGCAGAGCACAGCGTCGGCAATTGCAATTGCAACAACAACAACGACTTGTCTGTTGCACAAACGAGACCGTGAGTGTTCATATGTATAATATATAGATGTATATAAAGATATGTATATAGGCAGAATCAACGTATGCATGCACCTTTTGCCCATTTGCAACGCACAGCTCAGCATCAAACGGCAATGGCAAGCGACAGCTGGCGGCTAAATACTGCCTTCGCGGCAGTCAACAAGAGCAATATTCACAATACCAACAACAGCAACAACAGCACCAACAACAAACAGCTTTGGGGACAATGCGCTTGTTGTTGTTGTTGTTGTTCTCGTCATAAACAGGAAAGTGAATTATTTACGGATGAAATTCTAAATATAAACCACTCCCCCTCTTTGAAATAGAAGTCGCCGCTGCGTCGTTACCTCGCCGCGCGTCCCTTGTGTGCAACACGTCGCGTCCGTCGGTCGCTTGTGAGTTTTGTCGTAAGGGGTGCTGGAAACGTTGCTCCAATCTAAATTTGTTGCCTTTGGCGTTTTTAGTTGCTCGCCTTGACTTCACAAATTCGTTCGTTCGTTCGTTAATGAAGATGAAGTTGCTGTTGTTTGCTATTGTTGTTGCCAACACCAACTGTTGGTAGTGTCAACCGTTTGCCACCGTTCGTGGCATTGATTAATATTTAGTGGATATATGCGTTGTTGAAATTAATTGGAAAAAATGCACAAATATAGAATAATTGTAATATGAGTGCGCGCCTATCTTTCGTGTCTGTGTTTTTGGGTTTTTCGTTGAATTGATTCGGTTGGTTGTAAGGTAACGGTGGATATACAAGTTTTGAGAATTGTTTTTAAATAGATTTTTGGTAAATTTTATTCCTAGTAAATGTTTTATAGCCTAGGCCACTAATAGGTAAATTCAATTCGTTAGAAAAAGCTGCTTAAACACATATTTTTTTCGCAATTTTTATTTTCATAAAAAACTAAAATATTTCATTAATTTTATTTTCTTTAATCCATATAATTTAAATACTTATTAAATAGTTAAGTTATTATCGTAGGATCATGGAACATGTGTCTCTATCAAGGCGCCCAAATATCACTATTCACATTGACGACAACATCATTGACAAAGTGAATAAGTTCATGGTTGAGGAGAGAGGTGTCAGCATGAAGCAGAAAACAGAGGCTTCCCTTATGAATCTTTAGGAGAAGTCATGATATGTCTAGTGAAGGTTTGGTTCACCACTGCACTTCTTCTAAAAAAACTCGAACTTTCGTAAAGGGAAGGAAGGAACAACAAGCAAAAGTGATCGTTCAACAAACTTCTTCATGAGATCGCTGCTCTCCAAACCTTTATCGCTTCTGAAGTTGAAAGATCTACGGACAACATATAATGAGAAGACTGGACCTATACAGAAGTCTTCGCTGCTGGACAAATACAATGATCTGGCTTTCATTATCTTTGTGTTCCTGAAGATGAGATATATGTTTCGAAGAAAATGTTAAAACCAACAGAGGCCATGCAGTGTGAGTGATAACTGAATGATATGAAACTCCGTTCGGACAAAAAAGTCAGTTTTACTATTTAAATATAAATATAATAAATATTTCCTTAATAAGAACGTTTCATGAGCTCATTGACGCTATGAAGAGAGATTCGCTGAAGGATCTCTATTGTCGTGACTTTAGCGCTCTTAAATTCGTTTGATAAATATAAATATTCGGTTCTAACAAAGTTAAAGATGAATTGAGACAATAGAGAGAAATTCGCTGAAAGATCTGAATGAAATTAATCTCAAATCATTTTAAAATCAAAAATGGCTATATACATATTTGTATTCAGAATCATGAAAATGAATCTGACCTCATGTGAGTCTCATTTGATATAAGGTATGAAGCTTTTTATCTTTATAATTTTGTTGATTTTTATACTCTCGCAACAAATGTTGCTAAAGAGAGTATTATAGTTTTGTTCACATAACGGTTGTTTGTAACACCCAAAACTAAACGAGTTAGATATAGGGTTATATATACCAAAGTGATCAGGGTGAAGAGTGGATATCAAATCCGAATGTCTGTCTGTCCGTCTGTGCGTCCGTCCGTCCGTCCGTCTGTGCAAGCTGTAGCTTGAGTAAAAATTAAGATATCTTGATGAAACTTGGCACACTTATTTTTTGGCACCATAGGAAGGTTGCTTTCGAAAATGAGCAAAATCGGACCACTGCCACGCCCACAAAATGGTGAAAACCGAAAACACATAAAGCGCCATAACTAAGCCATAAATAAAGCTATGGAAATAAAATTTGGTATGAAGGATCGCACTATGAAGGGGCATATTTGGATGTAATTTTTTTGGGGAAATGGGCGTGGCCGCTCCCCCTACTAAGTTTTTTGTACATATCTCGCAAACCAATAGAGCTATATAAACCGAACTTTCTGCAGTCGTTTTTTTAGCCACTTCCTAATGCAATCCAAAAATGAAAGAAATCGGATCATAACCACGCCTACCTCCCATACAAAAGTTAGGTTGAAAATTACTAAAAGTGGGTTAACTCGCTAAGGAAAAACGTCAGAAACACTCACATAAGCAATGGCAGATAGGAGCTGCACTCAGATTTTTTTACAAAATGGAAAATGGGCATGGCATCGCCGACTTATGGGTCAAAAACCATATCTCAGAAACTACTCGACCGATTTCAATGAAACTTGGTTTGTAATAGTTTCCATACATCCCAATGATATGTTGTGAAAATAGGCCAAATCGCTTCACAACCACGCCTACTTCCTATATACCAGAACTTTGAAGACAATCTGAATCGTTTACTTTACAATATATAAAGTAAGTACTAGTGAAGATATCGGTGCAGAACTCTGCACAAATACTATGTTAATAGTGTGGCAGCCCCATTCTAAAAATCGCCGAAATCGGACCATTGGTTTTTAAGGCCCCATATATCGAATATGAGGACCTCGGTGCTTCAAACCTAATATTATGGTTTCCAACTTTCAATGGACTTTATACAATATATATGACGAATATGTGGGTCAAATTGTGTATTATATAATATAAATAAAGTTAAATAAATAAATTGCGAGAATATAAAATGTTCGGTTACACCCGAACTTAGCCCTTCCTTACTTGTTTTTAATTAATTTTTTCATGAGTTGAGAAATTTGTTTTTATTAGATATGACTCAATAACCTAAATAATCCTTAATTGATGCTAAATTTTTTTTTTATTAAAACATTTAAATATCATACATATCACTCAAATTGTTTAAAAAATTCATATAATCTCCTAAATTCTAACTTAAATGCCTTCGTATCACTTGCAACACTCAACTACCAAACTGTATAAATATCCAATAAAAGTTCATAACAAGATTCCGCAGTGCGTTGATGCATATAAAAGATTTCGTTGATTTATGTTTTCTGATGCTGCGATATAATTTCGTTCGCTTCCTCAAACACAGTAGGCACAATTTTCAATTTTCCCATAAACTTGCGTATATTTGTAAGCATTTAATAAAAAATAAACACATATGCGTTTAACAATTTTTTCTTGGAATAAATTCTTTATTTTTTATCCACGATCACTTGGGTATACACACACATCTTACATACGTACAATATGAGTGCGCACTGTAGTCGCTTATTTGGCTGAGAGTGAGGTCACAATGTGGCACGCAATTCGAGGCAAAGTAACAAATTAATTAGGCGCCGTTTGATGTTGCTTTAGCTTTATTGATGATTGATAATTGGGGGCACTGAAAAACTGAATTGAACTTTTTTTCATTTGTGTGTGCATTAAATGCCTTTGAATGGAAGTTATTGTTTGTGGCACAAATGAAAAGTGTGCAACCAAATTGAAATCACATAAAAACTATATTTTTATTTAATTTTATAAACAAAGCAGCATTCTTTCAGTAACACTTTTGGGCGCTAATTTCTATACAAAATTTCTTTTTTTTTACAGAAATTTGTGGACACACCAAATCCATTCACTTTGACACTTTACACAATTTAATCTAATTTCATTTAGAAAAACCACCAATTTTCCAGCGCCTACTGGCACATTCATTTCCTCGTCGGAGCGCACACACCTACATTTGCATTTATCCAAACATTTGTGAGCACAAAAACAATTTTTTTTGTACGCGATCGCTTTAAATATCGGCGACTCCCCTAAACGCGCCCACAACCGAAATAATATTCGATTTTCACGCTTTTCCTAACAACAACAAACACTACATACACACACATACAAATAAAATAGAGAAGCGGGCGGCCGAGTATTTACACACGAAACCGTTAGTGGCATCCAACAAAAGCGCCCAAACCGTCCAGCACAACGTACACTCAGAGACTGAATGAAGAAGTCAACTCGCACCAGCGCTAGCGAGCTAGCGATGGATGGCATAGAGACCGGCAAGTCGCACACTTGGCACTCCACTCTGAATAGCATAAAAGCGGCGCACCCGCGTCTTGCAACAGGCCCTCGCGCATTTTCTGCGGCGGTGCTTCGCTTGAGAGTATCTTCTGAATACAAACATTCCCGTGTGTGTGTGTAAGTGCCTCAGTGTGGCAGGGAAGTAATTGACTTGAGCATGGGCGCGGGGGTTGCACGCACTAGCGCTAAGTAAATATGTATGAGTGTGTGTGTGTATGGGTGCTCATCAACTGCGAGTCACATCACTCCCTTCGTGTTTATGTGCGTCCATATTTTCTTTTCGTTTTTCCCAATTTTCGTAGATCGCACTGAAAATAAATACCAACTTACATACAAACATTCTGATTCTTGTGATCGCGCAACAACACGAAAAATATAAAGCGAGCAACAATGAGTGTGCGGTGTATATTTTACATAGATATTTACATATATACAACCAAGATGTTACAGGCTGTGCGTTGCTCTAGTATGGATCGATGAGTAAATATTGGGCAATACAGCGTTGTGTCGATAAATAGGTGTATTCTATATGGAGATGGGAATAAATTTTTAAATATCCTTAGAAAACTACATATTTTAAATAAAAAGTAATTTTTCACTAAAATATTTCACACTCCATATTCCGAGGTATCACTTGAAGTATCGCGACCTTGAAACACATACACGGAGATACCTAAAAATTTCTATTTGGAGTGATCGCCTATCGGTCAAGATCGTTTCCATTCAGAAAAAATATTTCATAAAGACCCATCAGACGTCTGGATATATTTCTTATTCGTGTACAAAAGTTTGAGTTAACCTACTCAAATTTCGAAACAAATTGACTTACTTTGTGAACGCTTTAAGATCAATATCGGCAGAAAATATCAATTATTGGCTTTATTTGAGAACAATTTTAATCGCTAACAGATTTATATACTTGCAAAGGCGGCTCCAAGAAACCAAATTTTTGTAAGAAGCCTCAAGCACAGAGATCCTATTTGGAACGCCTAGCAAAAAATACATGTCAATTTAAAATTTTCGTATTTATTTGTGCACCCCTGTATATTGGAACAAATTTGGGCACATATGCTTATATTACTACCGACGTGTATATGACTAAATGTTTCCTTGTTGAAATCAGTTTGTATGAGATTTGACTAAATCGATCATCTTCGCTGGTCTCGTGCACATGTCTCGCTTTTTGATGAAATTGAAAAACCTAAAAATTGGTGATGAAAGCGCATACATTTCTTGTTTATATCTGTATATATTTCCTGTAAATATCTGTATATATCCATTTACAAGTTTGTGTGTTTGAGTAGTCCTACATTTGGGGGATTTCATGAGTAATTTTGCAACATTACCTAGCATTATTTTGCTTCGTTTTTTATTAATAATTTAATACGATAACGATGAAGTAATTAGAATTTGGGAGTTGATGTAAATATATGAAGGTATATATACTGTATTTTGATGTAAATTATACTAAAATTGCATTTGATTTGAAGCTTTTGGAATCTTGAGTAAACAGTCATTTTAAAAATTGTAAATTTCAAAAAGACTTTTTTTTTCACATGACTTTTTTTTTCTCAAAACTACAATCAATTGACGAAAGTTTCTTCAATAAAAGATATTGAGCAAGAAATCTGGCCAATTGTTGAAAATATTCAATATTTGAATTTAGTAAAGAGGAAATTTACGAAAATTCGAATATTTTCAAAATTATAAATATTTCAAAAAATTAATAATATTTCTTTCAAAATTTCTAGATTCCGAACTTATAACAAATCACAACAACAACACATTTTCATTCACAAGACGAAACTTCGATTACAACTAACATCGAAACGACGTTAAACTGAATGAATCCCGAAACGCGTGCCCTTTATTTAGCGAATAATGAAAGGCAAATATTTTTCTCGGGTCATTAGCAGCAACCACATATTAGATTTTCATTAGTTAACAGTAATAACTGCCAAATAGGCCTAATGACGCACCCAACACGATAAACAAGCATTAAACAAGATGGGTATGCTTCACCAAAAAACAGACTAACCACTCAAAAACTGCCATACAGACATAGCAAAGAAGTTGCAATAAATCACAAACATTTAAACAATGCACAAAGAAAAGGACAACCACCACCCCTGGTAGGGCTTTATGTGAGTCCAACATGCAGAAAATGCATTTGTGGCACTATTTAAACACACACACATACACCTACATGACACTATGGCCTGCGAATGAGCGAATGAAAGTATTCTACACACAAACTAAAAAAAAAAACTAAAAAATACAACAAAAATATGTTTCAGGGTAAATATTTTTCAACACTTTCCCAGCGGAAAACACGAGCAATTCCACCCCTCAAATTACACACTTAATTTCATTTCAATTTACAGGAATATTTGAAGTGTAAAAAATATGTTTTGGAAATATGTGAGTGCATACATATGTGTGTGTGTGTGTGTAAATATGTATGCATGCAGTTGAGTGTTTGCCTTTGATGTGCGTACCTTGAAGCATTGCCTAAAAAATTGTGACTCTGCTGCATGCTTCACTGCCGAAAGAGGTGTGTCCCCCTGAAATTCATATGTCATAGAAGTAGAAGTGAAGGCAAATAGTTATGTTAAAGTTATTGCATGTAATAGTATGAATGTTATTATTTTTTTGGTTTATTGAAACCACTATGTACATTTATATGTATTAGTATGAATTTTATTTATTTTTATCTTCATTCAGGGTTTCTTGAAGTGCTCAACCACTTCATACCGAAACGGAAGTGAATATTACTTTACTAATTGTGGCAGGAAATTCTTAAAGAAATGAGAAATGAAGTGGTGACCGCGGCAATAAAGAGCCTTGTCAGCGACTCAGTTGGAAATACATTTAATAGAACGCAGGTATTTATATATTTATAAACACATATGTAGAGGAACTCATATTTATATGTTTAAATAACTGATTTATAAAAATTAAAAAAAAAAATTGAAAATTAAAAAATAAAAATTAAAATAATAAAATTAAAAAAAAAATTAAACTAAAAAATAAAAACTGAAAATTAAAAAAATAAATTAAATAAAAAAATAAATAAATTAATAAATAAAAATTAAAAATTAAAAAATTAAATTATTTAAAAAAAAATTAAATTAAAAAATAAAAATTAAAAATTAAAAAATTAAAAATTAAATTAATAAATAAAAATTAAAAAATTAAAAATTAAATTAATAAATAAAAATTAAAAATTAAAAAATTAAATTATTAAAAAAAAATTAAAAATTAAATAGAATAAAAAAAAATAAATTAAAAAAAAAAAATTAAAAAATAAAATCAAATTAAACAAAAATTAAATTAAAAAATTAAATTAAAAAATAAAAAATTGAATAAAATAAAAAAATTTAATGAAAAATTAAAAATTAAAAAATTTAACTTAAAAATTAAAAAATAAAATTAAATAAATAAAAAATTAAATTAAAAAATAAAAATTAAAACATTAAATTAAAAAATAAAAATTAAATTAGATTAACAAAAAACTTAAATTAAAAAATAAAAATTAAAAATCAAAAAGTAAAATTAAATTAAAAAAAAAAATTAAATTAAAAAATAAAAATCAAAAAATGAAATTAAATTAAAAAAAAAAAATTAAATTAAAATATCAGCTTTTTTACCGATTCAACTACTCTTGAAATATTTTTGGGCATAATAATACATTTCTTAAATAATATTGAATCTGTAGTATTTTTTATAAATTTTTCTCACGTATAAAAATTATTTATAATAATTTAAAATCATTTATAAGCAAACTTAATACTTGAATTATGCAAATTTATTAAATTTAATTCTTCAGATATTCAAAATTTACTATAAATAACAAGTAACATTCACCTCAATGATCACACACATACATGCACAACACATAGTATATGCGTATATGGTAGATGTTAGCCTAAATGTAGGCAATGTTTTAGGTGCAAATCAACGCACTCATATAAACGCTGTAGCAAATAATAAATTTTAGGTGTTTATACTCGTTGCAAATACCTTCTAAAAACATCGTTTATGCTTTTTTTAAATTCCATTAATTTTCTTTATTTTAATCAGTGTTACATTTTTTTATCAAAATAAGTTAGACATCAAGAGAATATATTTTTTTTTACTTGCATGACTCAATTTTTTTTTGTTTCAGTTAAACGCCATAATAATTTCAATATGTCGATTTGCTTCAATGAAGCAAAATATGCGTTCAAGCATAAAGAAAGACATGAAATCATTTACGAATAGGGTATGTGAGAGAATTCTCATATATGTGTGTGTTTAGGTGCCACTTTTACATACCTACTGGCACATGATTGCAACTCATGTAGTGTCTGTCATACAAATTATTGAAACTGCCAACAACAGACACGCGTCAGCAAATTGAAGTTCGAAATTTGAAATTTGAATCTACAACGCAGCTCCACCTACTGTGTGAAATGCTGCCTCTAATGCCATATGAGTGTATGTGTGTGTTTGTGATTGTGCTCAAATCAATAGTATATATTTAGATTTAATTGAATTTTAATTGCTACGTAGAGTATACTCTTCTATGATAAGGGAATTTTTACAGCTGTTTTAGCAGTTTAAACATTAAATTGAAATATTTAAAGTTTCTAAGTAATTAATGAAACAAAAAACCATCCTTTTTGTTTCATTAATATATGGTTTATGGCTGTGTTAGTTTGTAAATTTTAACAGATCATAACAACTCATATCAAAGTAATATGTATACCATATATTAACACTGGTAGCTCAATTGGAGATGAGATATATTAACATACTACAGTTGAACTGCCCTAACTCGGATTACATCCGAAAAAAGCTTCGAGTTATCGCAGAAAATTTGTATGAAATTTGACTTCTATTGCCAATTCTATTGTTCGAGTTATGGAGAACTTCGAGTTATAGAAATTCGAGTTATGGCAGTTCAACTGTATATATAAACATGTATATACCTTATACTACTTCTAGTCTAGAATACATCAGTATTATGGGTGTTGAAATTTTCTTTCATATTCCACAAAAGTCATCAAAATCGGTTCAGATTTGCCGGAGTTACGGTCATTCAAAGTGTTGGTGTCACAAGGAGAATTCTCAGCCCTCATTTCTGCGCATTTGGATGCACTTAAAAACGTTAACTAAGCTGGAAGTTGAGCATAATTTCTGCTCTTAACTTCATTCGGATATCCATTAATGCGAAACAAGTTAGAAAATGTGTGTACTTTGGAAAATTCTATAAGAAATTTCCATTTCAAAGACCTCATATAAATATTTTATTTTCCAAATTGCGACGACTTCCGTTCTCCAAATCATATACATGTTTACACGAAATTCATCGAATTACACGAATTCTTCGGGCTACAAGAATATATAAATGTTTTTACCTACTTCCCGGCTTGATCAAATTTTATTGCAAAAAAACACGAAATTGACTCTCAATAAGGGCTTATAATTAAAATATTTGCGTTCACACCGCTGTTTTTCGCAATTTTCACTTTGAAGTTCAAAATACAAATCGCAAATTTGAATGCCAATGTAAAACCATTAATTTTGGCGAAATTTTTGCCCTTGTGCATAGGCACCTTGGCGGGTTTGGTAAAAAGTGAATTGTAGGGGAACACTTGGGATATATGTGGAGAGAAAAAATATAATAATTTTTTGTTTATTTCCAGCTTAATTAACGTTTTTTTGAGGATCCAGAAATGAGGGCTGAGAATTCCCCTTTAGTTGAAACCAACACTTTGAATGGCTATAACTCCGGTAAATCTGAGCCGATTTTGATGATTTCAATTTCATATGAAAGGAAATTTCAACATCCACAGCAATACGTTACACAAAAGGTTTGGTCGAAAATTACTAAAAGTGCGTTAACTCACTAACAAAAAACGTCAGAAATACTAAATATTACGGAAGAAATGGTAGAGGAGAGCTGCACTCAGATTTAAAAAAAAAATAGAAAAGGGGCGTGGCGTAAACCACTAATGGATTAAAAAGTATATCTCAGGAACTACTCGACCGATTTCAATGAAATTCGGTACACAACATTTTCTTGACATCTTGATTTAAAATGATCAAAATCGATTCACAACCATATAACTAAACTTTGAATTCATTCTGAATCCTCCACTGTATAATATATACATACGGAACCAATGAATATAACGGAATGAAACTTTACATAAATACTGCATATCATCTGTGACTTCATTTGTGGAAAAATTGTCGGGAACGAACTATAACTTTTCAAGGCTACGGTCATCGAAAATGTAGAACTCACATGTAGAACCTAAGGGTAATTTTTCAATGAAAATATCGGTAAATTTTCATATATTTTAATTTATCTCAGAGGGAATCTTTTTCTTCTAATAGTTTATCTCTGTACCAAAAATGGTTAAAATCGGGTCATAACTTCCTCTAGCTCACAACTTATTCTGCGAGCGTATATAACACAATACCCTTTTCAAATTGCTTTCAGTCTCTCTTCAATTTCGCCCATCAGTTGTTGTCACAGTATTTCGTTTAATCTTAAAAATTAGTCAATAAATGTAATAAATTAAAATTGACGTCTGACAGCTGCAACCACTGCGCAGTCGCAACAATGTAACGTAATACCTTCAAAGAAGTTGTTATACATGCCTACATTGTTCTTGTTATACAGTATAGAAATGCGCACTCTTTTCCACGAGATGCTCTTAATTGTTGATAATAAATTTTACAGTATACAATGATACATACAATAGTGGCAGTGTGAGATCTGCCCTTTGTAGGAGCGGTGCAAAATTGATTCAATTTAAAAGTGGATTAAAGAAAACTTGATTGATTAATACTGAGTACTAATTATTGTTAATTTTTATTGACTTGTTAGCCTAGAATCATAAGAAGATTGCGACACAAAACCTCATAAACTAAACGAAACCAATGTATTTTTTTGTCAAAAAAAAAACTTCATAATCAGAAATAGGTCGAAATTATCGTAATCTCCATTTCTATGCTTAAAAAAACTATTGGATGATGTTAACCAAAGATCCTCTTTTTCCTGTCTGCATTACAGGAAGTGATCTCTCTGTATACATTTCTATTTGAACATTGCTCGTGTTTCAACAATTTTATTAATGTTAAATGGGGTAGTCAAATGTAGAGTTGAGAGCCGTATGAGCCTATGAGACTCCAAAACATTACATAGATCGTTGAAGCAGCAGTTATATGAAGAAAAGGGGTTCCATCAAGATTAATCTACTTGTAATATGGACTGATTATAAAATGGTAGGTGACAACGGTTTCAAATGTACAGTATAAATATATCTTATAACCTAGGCCTAATTCAATATTTTATCGAAATATTAAATTTCCCTATAAAAAAACCTTATAATAACAACAGTCACACCCTAATAAATAAATGTGCATAAGCTTCCATTCACAAAAAGCTAATAACCTCACGCTAATTGGTGTAAACAAAAAATGAACGCTGCTGCAAGCGGCTAACTCGTACAATGACATCGGAACAAACGCGGTCAGACAAAGCAAGAGCGACACACACACAACAAAAATGAAAAAACAACAACAACAAAAAAAAATAAATGTTTTACAAAGCCAACAAGAGCAATGGGAAAAAAACTAAAAATAGAAATAACGCATTAATTGCAAAAATAACAAATTCAGGTTTGTGTATGTGTGCATGTAGGTGTGCATGTCTTTCACTGCCAAGGTCAAATGCAAATATTGCAAAGAATTCACGCGTCTGCTGTGGCTGTGACGAATAGGGCGATGTCTTGCTTAGCCGCCGCACGCGTTTCTGATATTAACAGGTTATTTGTTTACCCACATCTTATTGTTGTTGTTATATTTTTTAGTATTGCACAATTTTACGCGACTTATCAGCTAGATAAGCGGCAAAGTCATGAGCAATATTGTTTGTTGTTGTTGTTTTAATAGCTAAGTAGCCTGCACCGTATCATAAACAAATAGAAAATAGAGAAAGCTTTCTTACGCTCTTAGCTAGAAATTTATTATTTATTTTTTTTTTGTTTTAATTTTCACGAAGTGTCAAGGCAATCGGCTAGTTGTGTTGTTGTGTAGCTCGGCAATTATTTATACGCATATCCGCATGCACTTAATACAAGTGAATTAGAAAAAAGAGGGTTGCCAACTAGCAATAATGGTTAAAGTTTAGCGGTATTTTATTTTTAGTAAAATGTTTTTTTTAATAATAGCTTTTAATAAATAATTGAAAATTTTAAGATTTTTTTAAGAAAAATATTTAAAGTTCTTACAATAAGAAACTCCTCTATAGCCCTTCCCACATTAAATTGTGGTTTTATTTCGGAGAATTATATTATTTTCCATCATACCGACTAGCAAATCCAATATATCGCTGATCGATACTTACACCACTTGGCAACCCTCTCCGCGCGTCCACCGAACTTCTTGATAATGCACAAACTGCCGAACGCCAACGATAAGCCTCGCCGATTGCTTTACATTGTAAAACCACATATATTCATGTACAACAAATACGTATTTATAAGCAACAACAACAAGATTTGTTAATGTAATTGGCCAACCGAACCTGGGGGCAAACACTTTCGTGGGCTGTTAGCTGCAACGATTTGGACAGTCACCATTGCAACTTGCAATCCAACAGACGTTAAATATTCAATTCGGTTGAATTACTTTGATCTTTTGAGAAAATCCGCTGCGAATAAAACATATTACAAGAGGCGAGCAACAATTACGTAAAAGGTGAAGCTTAAGATAATCGAAACAAACTTTTTTTAGTATGGACAAGTTTTTAGTGCTTAACAAATTTTAGTTTGTTATTATGTAAATTTGTTGTTATTTAGTTGTAAAAGGCGCCGGTTAAACAAGAAAAAAATTAAAAGTGACAATCAAAAGAGCTCGAATAGTATATACAGAAATATAATATGTTAAAAAAAATTATAAAAAATAAAAAAAAAATAAATATAAAATAAAACAAAATAAAATAAAATAAAAATAACGTAAAATAAAAAAATTAAATTAAATTAAAATAAATTAAAAAAAAAAATAAAATAAAAAAATTAAATAAAATAAAATTAAATTAAATTAAATAAAAAAATAAAATAAAATAAAATAAAATAAAATAAAATAAAATAAAATAAAATAAATTAAATTAAATTAAATAAAAAATAAAATAAAATAATAAGATAAAATAAAATAAAATAAAATAAAATAAAATAAAATAAAATAAATTAAATTAAATTAAATTAAATTAAATTCAATTCAATTCAATTCAATTCAATTAAACTAAATTAAATTAAATTAAATAAAAAAAAATAAAAAATAAAATAAAATAAAATTAAATTAAATTAAATAAGATATAAATTAAGCTATTAAAATGTAGGCTAAGTAACAGTAAAAGTGCTCAATCAAAATTAGCAAGGCATTGCAAACCGTAATAACGATAAATCTAATGTGTTACTAGCACGCTACTTTTTGAATTCACCTTCAAATTTCGAAACGCTTGTTTGCATTGGCGCTCAAACACGGAAATTACGCGAAAATTCACAGAAATTTTCTGAAAACAACCTTTATACGGTTATTAACGGTGCATATATGAGATTAGCGTAGATTGAAATGTGCTCTCACGACATTTGTTTATTATTATTTGCTATAGGCAGTCGAGATTTTTTGCTAAAGTAAATGCAACAATTAACCAAATAACAGTCTAGCATTGTAACCAAGTTGAAAGCGGCAAAGAGCGTTAATTTTTTAACTCATGTGAAGTACAATAATTGAAGACTCAAGCGTAAAAGACGGTCTCAATTATTTGCCGGTTGTTGTTATAAACAAAAAAAGTGTGACAAGGACTGATGGCTGCCAAAATTACTTAACACTTCTTTGTAAAAACGTTTACCGCTATTTAATCAAAGCGGTTTTTGGCAAATTTTGTGAAATGTGTTGTAATGTTTTTGATATTACAACAAAAAACTTGTTGTTAGTTATATCATTAGTTGTGGTTTGGCCATTACATGCCAAAATTATTGGGCAATAGTTGCTTCGTGTTGATGCTTAATATTAGAAATCGCTGATTATTAGGTATAGAAGTTGACTTAAAGATGGGTGCGAGTGTATTTTGCTTGTTTCTATTATATTTTCCTTTTGAAAAAAAAATTACTATGCAAAATAAAGTACGGAAACGTATTACACCAATGCACAGCAACTAAAATATAATATATATGTACTTGATTACATACATACAAAATTATTTATATTCACTATCTCTTCGGGAAGGTTTTTTGCGCATTGCACTCGTCTTCGCACGAGCATGCAAAATGTGAAAATGTGTAATCTGATTACTTTTTAATAAATATATTTGCAAGTGCAAGAATCCACATATGTATGTATAATACATACAAGCATACATGTGAAATGTCTGAGAATTAAATTTCAATATATATTTACATACCTGCATTTGCAAGTCTGTAAAAATTTCATTATCTACCAATTGAAACGTAATTAACGGAATGTACATTGAAACCCACGAACATACGTTCGCAAATGTGTAAACATAATAAATACGAAGCAGTAACCTTATATTTAAAAGCACTTGCGTAAATACTTAAATATTCTATGAAAATCGAGTGAGTACTGACGAAGTTGGATGAAGTTACTTAAATTTTGTATTTTCGCATTGAAACAGAGCTTCAAATCGAAATCCAGAAAATTTCATCGTACGTGTCTAGACAACTTCTGTCATATTTTTGTTCGTTGGTTTTACTTTCTGTCGCACGTAGAGAATAATATTTTTTTGTGGAGAAATTATATAAGTTTAAGTTGCATACTATGAACCCCGGATATATACTATATATGGCCGAAGCTTCGATTTGATTCAAAATGTAGTGCAAGCAATATTGTTGTTGTTGAAATTGGAATGAAGTGTTTATGAAATCTTTAATAGAGTTTGATCAGCAATTAATTTCGCATTAACTCAGTTTTTTGTCAAGTTTCTCTTTATCCTAAAAAATCCATAAATACATATGGGAATCCTTCATAACCTTTCTGAAAAAATAATATATACTTATCTTATGATATCTTATGATCAACGGTGTCGAGAATTATGGATTATATATTGTATTCTATAATCAAAAACCCAATACATTCTTAATGACAGAGTATTCATCTATATAAGAACTCCATTCTATGCTTGGAAGAGCAGGTCGAAAAAATATTTAACCGCCAGAGGTCGCACTAAAGCATCATTGTGCTCGAAGAAATGGTTTGCTTCATTTGTTATTATTCGCCAGTAGGTGTTTCTGGGGATTGTGCAAGGAATAGCTATATAAGATTGTTGCCAGGACAGTTCTGATTTTGAGAAAGAATGTACTTGGACATTATATTTCATTCAATTGTTCAAGAGAAAGAATTCTGCAAACGCTGGAACAAGGAACTCCATTAGGTATTCACTATAGGAAACTCAGATGTGCTACTGAGGACATTTCAATTGAGTAGATATAAAATAGGAGAGAAATATTCTCCGGAGACTCGAATGTCGTGGAAACGTCATAAAGAGTAATGTGAGAAGTGCTACTGAGGACATTTCAATTGAGTATAACATTAGAAAAAAATCTTCTCCATAGACTCGATAGTCGTGAAAACGACATAAAAAGTAATGCTTGTAACAATTTTGCAATACATTTCCATACAGTTAATCTTAGATATTTTTTGTATGTATACACAATATATAATAAGATTGCAATTTGCTAGACGATCAAACAAGCAGAAAACAAGATGTAAACCATGTTCATTAGAGTTATTACAACATTATCAGCACAATCACTTTAGATTGTGGTCTGTTAGCCGAAAGCGTTACGATATAAAACTTACAAGCTACTTGCAATTCATGAAACTGGCAACTTGTCTATTCATTTCGGCAAGTCAGATGAACTTTTGTCAAACACTACAGAAACATTGTTGCAGACAGTTAAGCAGAGTCATTTTTTAATTAGTAATATTTACTATTGCCACACTAGACACCAATTAGTGTAATCTATGGTAAATACTAGCCGGTGTACAAATAAATTAAAAATACGGAAATAAATAAAAAAAACCGCAACGCTCATAAAAGTCGCTTGTTTATGTTAAGCCATATTTCTTAAAGTCCATAAATGTGCATGGGCGTTAAGATATTCATGCATTTTCAATATATTTGTTTGGTTGCATAAGCAAATTCTCTAATATAAACAGCTATTTATGAGTATATTGATGGCTGATAACGTCGTAAAAATAACCAGTTACTTTTCTATATTTTTTCTGTTTTTTTTTTTTTTTGAATTTGCATCAAGAGTACTGCACACGCCTCATTATAGACTGCTTAATCTCATTTAAATCACTATTTGCACTATTTCTGCTATTTGCTATGCATGCCAATAATAATAATAACAACAATAACAAATTGTAGTTATGACAAGCGTGAATTGTTATAGAAACCAGTGGGTAGGTGTCACATTTCAAGAGATTTTGCATAAATTAACAGAAGTAATGCGCTTAATTAATTAACAGCGGTTAAGCTGCTGAAAAATGCTAATTTATTATTGTTTTACTAGGGGAAATCAGGAAATGTGCACTGATTGATTTTGCTTGCCTCTTGCATAATGGCATGCATTTTGTGTGAACACTATGTTAATGTGCTGTTAAGTGATTTCCAAGTGTTTTATACCCAGTGCAACACTTCTAGTATAGGTATTATGTATTTCTCTGTTTATATTTTATATGTTTGGAAAAAGAGGATTAAGGCAGTAGTCTGCTTTACAGGCTTCAAAAAAAAAGATTTTTTTTATTTTGTTTCAAATCTCTTCCAAAACTATCCAAGAATATGTCTTTAAAATTCCAGAGGCCAATTCGACATATTTTCGAAGCTAGAGCAGTCTTAGTGGCCGAGCGTCGAGCAAGTGCGAATGCTCAGGCAGACCTTTAAAGCGCGTTTTCTCGAGTTTTCATTTTCACAAGTGTTAGAAAACGGTGCCGGCGATAGCAAAAAGAATATATGTCCGATCGAAAAAAACCAAGGTGATCTAGCTTCAATATTAAATTATCTTCTATTTGAACTAAAACAAGTTGTACAAAAGTATTATTTAAACTACTTGTTTTGCAACTTAAAGTCAATTTTTTCTTAAAAAAGTGATTTTTTTTTTCAAACTTCGAAAAAATTTGGGATTTTATAACTTCTTCGGTATTTTTTTTAGTTCATAAAGAAAAGAAACTTATAAAAATTAAAGAAAAAAAAATTGGTTCGACTGTTTCAGATGCATCGCACAACCTCACAATTTGGAATTTTATAAAACATCCAGACGAGTTGCGATTATATAAACCCGACTATCGGAACTCGGCAACACCTCTGTAGTTTCGGTACATTTTGAGTTCTTTTAGTCAAAACAAATATTTTACATATAATTTAGTAAGTTAGCTGAATTTTGACAGCAAGTACTTAAGCCTTAAGCCTTGGACTTTTCATACGAAATTTTTGTACGGAAGTCTTAAGCTTGAAAATTCAATATCGATCATCTCTAAGAGTAACAAATACTCCCGAACGCTTCAAAATCTCTTTACAAAATTAATACTAAAGCCACACCCACCATGTACTGGGTATAAAAAGCACATTAAGAGTTAAATCTCAAATGATCTACATATTGAATTAAATCATATCAACTGATGTAATTACAGCAACAAATTGCATACATTTTTTTCTACTCATAAATATATAAATAAGCAAAGCAGCGGCGCTTGAAAAATCGTGTGGAAAGCCTGTGGTTTGTTAAAACATACGCCCACAATAATTTTCTAGATTTTTATCATATATCACATATTGATTTATACGTGCTTGCAGTGGACTTGAAACACGTGTCGTCCTAAGATGTGATTTTCAATAAGCAGCTGAGTATATTATTACCTATACTTATATATAGATAGATATCTGGGTATTTAATATAGGCATTCAAGCAGTAGGAAGTATAAAGTCTAAGCAGTGAATTAAGACAATATGGTTTTGTAGCCCACGAACGCAGTGTAGAGAGCGTTGTTAGCACGTGCTTGAAATATATGAGATTTCCACTATCATCAAATAATAACAGTAAATATATTTTTGTTTATTAATTTCTTTATTTATTGAGAAGAGAAACAATTATATACAATAATATATGTAAAACACTACAAACTATTGCTTAAGGCTAAGAATTGTTACAGTTATTTTCGAAATCTTTAAAATAGATTTACCCTCTTACATTTAGTCATTTAGTATTTAGTCAAGTAAAATATTACCAGATTATATAATATTCTAATATTAAAAATAAAATCACTCTTTCAGATGCACCCCAGCTGGTTATTAGTCTGCTTGGTGGCACTGCTGATGCCCATCACCTCAACGGCCTTTAATATATTGTTCATGGGTCCCTTTCCAGCGCCCAGCCATTGGATGTGGCTGGAGCACTTTTTGCGTGAGCTGCTGCAGCGCGGTCATCATGTAACGGCTGTGACCAATCATCGGGCAAAATATACGCACGAGAATCTGACAGAGATCATCATCGAGCCGCAATTCGATATACCCTACTATTGTAAGTTGAAAATACAAAAACAAAAAAAAATACAAAATTAATCAAATTTTCATGAACATTTTAATCAATCTTTCAGTTCCCAAAGAGAACATTTTCAAAATGCGTTTCGCCAGCGATTTCCAGAATTTACAAATGTGGTTTCATGTTGGCTTGCTCACCTCCGAGCATGCGCTCAACGATCCCAAAGTGAAGGCGCTGGTCGCGAGTAAAAATCAGCAATTCGATTTGTTGATTTTGGAGCAATTCTTCCATGAGAGTTTTCTGATGTTTGCGCACAAATTCAAGTGCCCTGTGGTAACGTTGGGAACTATGGGTTATGCAGATAATATGGATCATGCGATGGGCCTGTTGACACCGTGGTCTTTTATACCGCATTTGCTGCTCTCGCATACAGATGAGATGACCTTCACACAGCGCGCTTACAATACCTACTTATCACTGTATGATGCTGTGATGCGCCGCTGGTTTTATATGCCCAAAATGCAGGAGATGGCCGAACGACATTTCGCCGAAGTTGTGGATGGTCCCTTGCCGCATGTGCGTCAATTGGAGAAAAACATTTCGTTGATGTTGATCAACAGTCATCGCAGTGTGGATGTGCCGCGTCCCAGTATGCCGGGGCTGATAAATGTCGGTGGTATACATATAAAGGAACCGAAGCCGTTGCCACATGATCTGCAGGTTTGTAATGGGAACTCCATATCTACTCTCTCACTCACTAAATATTTTCTTAATTTCTAGAGCTACCTGGACAACGCTACCCAGGGTGTGGTTTACTTCAGTCTTGGTTCTTATATGAAGAGCATCGATATGCCGCAAGAGAAAATCAGTCTCATCCTCAACGCTTTCAGTCAGTTGAAACAGAATGTTTTGTGGAAATTCGAGAACTCATCCATCGGCCATCTGCCGTCGAATGTGAAAATCCAAAGTTGGTTGCCACAGAATGACATACTCGCACATCCAAATGTGAAGGTCTTCATTACACATGGCGGCCTTTTCGGCACACAAGAGGGCATCCATTGGGGTGTGCCGATGTTAAGCATACCCCTGTATGGCGATCAACACCGGAACACAATCAAATCGGTGCGTGCTGGCTATGCACGCACTTTGAACTTCGGCCAAATGACCAGCGAGGATTTGGTACTGAACGTACGACAGCTCATCAGTGAACCCAGTTATAAGCAGAAGGCGCTCGAAGCATCGCGCAAATTCAGAGATAATCCAATGCATCCTCTGGACGAGGCTTCATTCTGGATTGAGTATATTGCGCGGCATAAAGGAGCAACGCATTTGAAGTCCCACGGCGCCTTCATGCCACTCTACCAGTATTTGCTGTTGGACGTGTTCGGTTGTGCGCTCTTGATCGCATTTGTAGTGATTTGGCTGCCGCTGAAAATGCTCAAACTATTGGGTAGCCTATTGCAGCGTAAGAGCGCTGAGGTCTTACGTAAGAAGCGTCAGTAGAACTGTGATCGAATTTTTTCTATGAAAAATAAGAATTTAGTCCTAGAAGATTTAGTGTTAGCTGTAGAATTGTGAATTCATTATCAATTTAAGAAGTTTTATTAAGCAATAAAATCTTGTGATCGATATTAATTTGCTGAGCAAAATATTTATTTATTTAGACTTTTAAATTTATATATATATATACAGATCGTATAGATTATTTCCTAAACTGTCTCATATAAAAGAAAGGTAATTGGGTCTAAATGGTCGCAAAGTATTAGGCAACGTTTCGTCTTACGGATAGGACGGCATCGCAGCAGATTACTCCTGGAGTATGTTTATATATATATTATGGCTTGGAAAAGAAAGACCTACACTGACTTCAAATAATTAGCTAAATCATTATATAGCATATCTGCAAAGCCAAACATGAAATTGCTAATAAACCATTTCTCTACTTGACTGCAAACTTTGTCTTCTATTACTTTCTTCTTAGTCTTAAAAAGTCTGAAAATTGCACAAAATACTGGTGTTTTTGTTGGTATTTTATTAAATTTACTTTACATTGGATATAACACCAAAACCATCAAAATAGGTTCTGAATTATCAGAGTTATGACCATTTAAAGAGTTGTGTTGCTCCACACGGAAGCTCTGCTTTGGGCTCTGCTTAGGTGGGCAGCGCAGTTTTTGTCTGATTTTTGCAAATTTCCCGATTTGTACTAGGCGCCCAGAAATGCACAGCAGGTGGATGCCGGAAAAAATTGCCTGGTACATGTATATGTGTATGCTGGAAGATATGTATGTTCGTAAGTATGTAAACGGCAGGTGGCTGTCTGTATGTAGGCATATACATATATGTACATATGGGTCAGCGGATATACATCCGATAACGGATATGGGCTTGACGGAAGTGCAACTGAAACCGGATGCCGCCCACCGGCACCGGAAATAAAAATCCCGCAAGCGGAAATCGCAAAGCGGAAATGAAAATGATTGAACCGGAAATGAAAATGATTGAACAGGAAATGAAAAATGCTTGAACCGGAAATGAAAATGATTGAACCGGAAATTGAATTTTCCGCATTTTGACAAAATTTTCATTTCCGGTTCAATCATTTTCATTTCCGGTTCAATCATTTTCATTTCCGGTTCAAGCATTTTCATTTCCGCTTTGCGACTTCCGGTTCCGGGATTTTTATTTCCGGTGCCGGTGAGCGGCATCCGGTTTCAGTTGCACTTCCGTCATGCCCATATCCGTTACCGGATGTATATCCGCTGACCCATATGTACATATATATGCCTACATACAGACACCCACCTGCCGCTTACATACTTACGAACATATATATCTTCCAGCATACATATCTAAATGTACCAGGCAACTTTTTCCTGCATCCACCTGCTTGCTGTGCATTTCTAGGCGCCTAGTACAAATCGGGAAATTTGCAAAAATCAGACAAAAACTGCGCTGCCCAACTGAGCAGAGCCCAAAGCAGAGCTTCCGTGTGGAGCAACACAACTCTTTAAATGGTCATAACTCTGATAATTCAGAACCTATTTTGATGGTTTTGGTGTTATATGAAAGGGAATTTTTATAGATGACACTGATATATCCAATGTAAAGTAAATTTAATAAAATACCAACAAAAACACCAGTATTTTGTGCAATTTTCAGACTTTTTAAGACTAAGAAGAAAGTAATAGAAGACAAAGTTTGGAGTCAAGTAGAGAAATGGTTTATTAGCAATTTCATGTTTGGCTTTGCACATATGCTATATAATGACTTAGCTAATTATTTGAAGCCAGTATAGGTCTTCCTTCGCCAAGCCATAATGTATATATAAACATACTCCAGGAGTAAACTTCTACTAGAAGTAAGTATTAATACAGTAATAGGTATCGATATCCCAAAAGGAGTAAGTATTACCACCGTTGTGCTTAAACTACTAATGGTGGGGTATCGACATTAAAAGATTAAATATTTCCACAATAGTTCTTATGACACTACTAATGGACTACTCCAATCCACTACAAGAAGTAAGTAGTTATTACCACAGAAGTGTTTACTCTACTAATAGTGACAGCGGCATTCTTCAAAATTAGAATGCGGTTTGATTGAATAATATAATTATATGAAAGCAAGCTCTCCCCCAACATAAAAATGTTTTCCCAAGTAGATCGATAGGATTAATATGGTTGGAAAATATGAGGACACATTTCTACTGAGTTTGTTTTTTATGTATTGAGGATATTATTAAAGTTCCGAGAAGTGGCAACTTATAGAGATCTCATTAGATTACAGGTAGTCTGAGTAGAAAGCAGATACGTCGCTCATAGCGCAAGTTGTCAGATACCAAAAAGACTGCTGCTTAATACGATCGCTATAAAGTTGGGAGAGAGAAATATAATGGAAGGAATTTTAACTACATTTGCGAGGTAAATTTTTACGCTGCATAGAAATGAGAAATGCCCCAAGAAATATATTTTTCGCAAAAGAAGCAAAAAACAAGCCGATAACTGAGCATTAAGTATTTTAAAATTGTGTTGTACTGTATAAAAATACCACGATCACGCGTGTCTAACGGTAAAATCACGTCGGTCTAACAGCGGAATCACGCCGATGCTGCAGAACAAAGTCCACTATGTGCTGCCAAGCAAATCTGGTTCAAGTGTAATTAATTAATCGAAAGTATTTAGCTGAGCCGCGCATCCTTGACACCATTTCATCGCATGCAAATCACGAAACTCAAAGCAAAAGTGAAAGCTTAATTAGAAATACTTAATTAGATTTTGATTAACTTTATTATTTTTACGATATTCGCACACCGTCACTGCTATGGGGTCACTTCAAGTTCAATCGACTCCGCATTTTTGGTGTGTGTAACAAATTTTCGCGAGTGAATATCTGGCTATTGTAAATTTCGAAAGGGCAATGAACGAAAGCAGCAGCAGTGATCCGCCAACTGAAGCGAACAATAGCAGTCATATTTCTCATAAAACTGAACCAAACGAATACTTTAAAACAGATTGTACAGTGATATTATTCATATATACTTAGTATATACGAAGAATCATTACTTCTATGTTTTTATAATATTCATTAAATTAAAGTAAATTAATTACAGTATCATGTGCTTAATAAATATTTTTTCTTATCAATTAAAGATCTTTTATTCTCGCCTTCACTTTATGGGCTGGGTGATCTGCAGACTTTTCGACCGATCGTGGAGGATAAAGCATTGCATACTTTTCGGCATCTTCAGCTGGAGTACGCTTAAAATATAATGTATGATACTTTTGATTTTAGAACTAAATTATTTAGTACATACGAGCTGTATTATAGATAATAGACAAATGTATCAAATAGAAAAATATCTGAAATAAAGTGACATTGAAGAAAAATTTAAGTGTTTCATTTAATCGGTTCTAAGTAGCGAAACGATAGGCCTTCAGACAAACAAAAACCCTCAATTACATTTCCACATGTAAGTCGATGAAAATTTGCTGGAAGTTTGGGACGATATGTATTTTTTTTCGTATTAAAAAATGAACTGAACCAGTGTAGTTCACCTTTGAGTAGTTGATCGATAGTGGGAATTAAGGAGCCAGCGAATTGGGTAATGAGCTAGAATGCACTAACTTCGTTACGTTTAAACTGTTCTCTAAAATTTTTATATTTTCTTTAACCCACCTTGCTATATATAATATTGTTAAAGCATTCCTCTCGACTGTAGGTAGAGTATGTTTTATGCAGTTGGTATAAATAGGAATGAAGGAGTGAATATTGAATAATAAGATTAATATTAAAATTGTATAGTCATTCAGAATATTGTTGTTGTATATTTTTATATTCAACATCATTGCTTTTATTTAAATAAAATAAATATTTTTTCTTTTTATTTGCCGCGTTCCATTTTCCTCGCATTCTTCTCTCCACAAAAGATCTTTGTAAATGCAGCAGAATAATAAAACATATTGCATGAGATTACATTTATATCCACCAGCTAAAGATAAAGATTGTCAGAAAAAAAAAACACTCGTCAACTTCATTTTCATAACTGTTGATGTGGCGTGCTTCATTAAGGCTTCGAATTCAAAGACTTGTGGTCAGAGGTGTGTGAATAAATTTTGAAATTTATTACTGCAATTAAAAATTAAAAGCACTATTAAATCAGAGGTATATCAAAATAAACATTTTTTATAAAAATATAAAAAAAAAATAATATTTGATAAAAATTATTTTGAAAAAAAAAACAAAAATATTAATTAGTTTGTGTTTACAAAGAATTTGTGTTTTTAAATAATTTCATTCTAAAAAGTAATTATATTAGGTCTACAACTTTGCTTCCGCCGTTTTTTTGTAAATTTAAGTTTTTTCTTGTATAAAAACGGTTACAAATGTCGATGAGCCTTAGCCGCACTTAACAAAAGCAAAATTTCCCGCAAATGTCGAGAATTCCGCTCAAAAAGTGACATTTTCAATTGAGAATAAGTTTGGGATGCAAACAGATCTCTACAAATATTTTGTTGGGTTAATGTTGACACAAATGTTCAAGATCGATATTAAAGAAAATCGATTTAATCGACCAGTGCTTGACCCAAGAGAAATCTATTGGAAAACGGCGTAAGCAAAGTTGTAGACCTAATATTACAATAATTCAGAGTAACAGCTTCAAAAAAATAAATTTTAATCATTACTTTATATATGAAAATCTATACAAGTATAATTGAGCTAAAAAATATTTCCATATATATTTTTTGAAGGCAGTGTAAACAGTGTATAAGTATATCAAGTATTGTTGTCAAACAAAAATATACTTAATAGGCTCAACCAAAACAAAAGCCTATAAAAATTATTCAATTAATGTGCCGCCCGCTTATCAACATTTCGGAAATAAATGACTGTAAATAGCAATTAATGAATAATAAACTAGAACAAATATATGTAACTGTGTGGCTCGCAAAATTGCGATAGGTTCGTTTAATTATTAACAGGCTGTGGTGATTCAATATTATTGAATGAATATGACGACTACTTGAGATTAAATTCATGGGAGATTGCTTGATAATTTGAAGGAATGGTACTATATTAGGTTTACATTGTCAATTACTTAATTAATATTTATACCTGATCGCTATAGCATATAGAATATATATTTCAAGCATACTTAAAGATTACCTTATATTCCTTATTGACCCTGTAAGCAAGTTGTTTGTGAGGTCGGGTCTTGGAGTTTATTTTTCAAGCGCATAGAGAAGACGCAACACTTCCAGTTCTATTCGAGAAAAGTCACTGTGACACCAAAGACACTGCTCGTGATCACTACGTTCCTCATGTCCTCAGAATCCAATAAATATTAAATTCACATTGCCTCATCAGGCACGTATACAATATTTCAGTATGTATTTTTTTATATTTATTTTTAGCAAAAAAAAAGTGATGCTTAATACAGCCTTAATGCTTTACCAAAGATAGATTAATGAATATTGGCTTCAATGAACTGCCAAGTGTCTTGTGAATTAACTGGTTAGCTACTGCTAAATCCATTGAGCATATTTAACCCTTGAGGTAATGATTGGGTATGTACGGCACTATGTTCGTGGGTAACTTAAATGATGTACCCCATAAGTCTAGCTGATTCAGTAGTGTAACTATTTTCTAAAATGCTATTAACCACTGATCCACTGATATATTATTTTGCAATAAAGTTAAAATTATGATACAAATTTTGTTTATATTAGATTATATAAAATTAGCTTTTTAAGATATAATCGGTAATAGATTTTCAACACAATCAGAATTTTCTACAAGCATTGTTAGCTGAACTAAAAAAAAAACATGTCATATAAGGGTTAAGCAAGTACTTATTGGGCGCTTATCAGCAATAAAAAATTGCGTGATTATGCATCTGAGAAACAACAAACAGTACACAAGTATTCGCAAAATTTGGACTAAGTGCGTATAATGAACTCTACGAATATAAATAAATCTATAAAACAAGTAAGGAAGGGCTAAGTTCGGGTGTAACCGAACATTTTATACTCTCGCAATTTATTTATTTAACTTTATTTATATTATATAATACACATTTTGACCCACATATTCGTCATATATATTGTATAAAGTCCATTGTAAGTTGGAAACCATAATATTAGGTTAAAAGCACCGAGGTCCTCGTGTTCGATATATGGGGCCTTAAAAACCTATGGTCCGATTTCGGCGATTTTTAGAATGAGGCTGCCACAATGTAAACGTAGAATTTGTGCAAAGTTCTGCATCCATATCTTCACTAGTGCTTACTTTATATATTGTAAAGTTAACGATTCAGATACTCTTTAAAGTTCTGGTATATAGGAAGTAGGCGTGGTTGTGAAGCGATTTGGCCTATTTTCACAACATATCATTGGTATGTAAGGAAACTATTACAAACCAAGTTTCATTGAAATCGGTCGAGTAGTTCCTGAGATACGGTTTTTGACCCATAAGTGGGCGACGCCACGCCCATTTTCCATTTTGTAAAAAAATCTGAGTGCAGCTTTCATCTGCCATTTCTTTTGTGAAATTTAGTGTTTCTGACGTTTTTCGTTAGTGAGTTAACCCACTTTTAGTAATCTTCAACTTCTGGACTGTATTAGGAAGTGGCTAAAAAAAACGACTGCAGAAAGTTTAGTATATATAGCTCTATTGGTTTCCGAGATATTTACAAAAAACTTATTAGGGGGCGGGGCCACGCCCACTTACCCAAAAAAAATTACATCCAAATATGCCCCCTCCTAGTGCGATCCTTCATACCAAATTTTATTTCCATAGCTTTATTTATGGCTTAGTTATGGCACTTCGAAAGCAACCTTCCTATGGTGCCAAGAAATAAGTGTACCAAGTTTCATCAAGATATCTTAATTTTTACTCAAGTTACAGTTTGCACAGACGGACGGACGGACGGACGGACGGACAGACGGACAGACAGACATTCGGATTTGAACTCCACTCTTCACCCTGATCACTTTGGTATATAACCCTATATCTAACTCGTTTATTTTTGGGTGTTACAAACAACCGTTATGTGAACAAAACTACAATACTCTCTTTAGCAACATTTGTTGCGAGAGTATAATGAATGTAGATAACCATTAGTATAAAAATATTGTATGTATTGAATTATGTTTTCAACAGACTTCCAACAGGCTGAATTGATTTTGCAAAAATTCGCGAGATAGCTTAAAACTGATTGATAGTGTTCCTGTGATTTTTAATAGTATTGCAAGGGTTGCCATCTGTTCCAAAAATGAAAAAAAAAACATTTTCTGCAATAAGAAAATAGAAAATGGGTTATCAAAACGAAAGAAAAATATTTCGAACATAGATATATTTTTTTCAAAAATATGTTTATCAAAGTTGGTAAATAATTAAAAAAAAAGAATTTAAAATCGTAAACAGCAAAATTTAACTAATTCCTTTTTAATATGTATGTATATACAAATGAGCACACTTAAAAAATCATTACTATTTGATTATAAATAGTATTTGCCTTATCTCTAGCAGACACGTCTGAAAACGAAATAATTGTGATATGTATGAGCGTCGTCGTTATCAAAAATGTGTGATCGCTAATTGAAGACACTTAAGTAGTAGTTCGCTAGTAGCTATGCAATAAAAAATTTAATGACAAATGTTTGATTAATTTGAAGCTGTTTTATGTTTCAAGTTGTTTTATGCGAATTTATGCTACTTAATTTTATGTTTAATTGCAGATGTTTTTACCTGTTCGACTCTTAGTGATTACGCTTATTCTGTCGCGCTACGCTTATGGCACCTACAACATCTTATTTATGGGACCCTTCCCAGCGCCAAGTCATTGGATGTTTATGGAACACTTTCTGGAACAACTGCTGCAACGTGGCCACCATGTCACAACGCTCACCAATCAACCAGCCAAGCAGCAGCATGCAAATTTAACGGAAATCATTATAGAACCGCCGCTGGATCTAGCATATTACCGTAAATATTGAGATCACTCTGCAGATATTTGTATACGGAACACCTCTTTCACTTACAGATCCCAAAGCGAACATGTTTAAGATGCAGTTCACCAGTGATTTTGAAAACTTGCATCTGTATTGGGAGAGCGGTTTAACGAGTACCGAATATGCGCTCAATCAAACTGAAGTTAAATCACTTATTGCCAGTAAGGATCTTCATTTCGATCTTGTCGTTTTGGAGCAGTTCTTTCATGAGAGTTTACTTATGTTTGCACACAAATTTAAATGTCCTGTCGTGACGCTGGGCACTTTGGGTTACGCCGATAATATGGATCATGCCATGGGTCTGTTGACGCCCTGGTCATTTGTGCCGCATTTGTTTCTTTCTGATATATACCGTATGAATTTCTATCAACGCGCGTATAATACATTTCTTTCGTTCTATGATGTGGTTGTGAGACATTGGTATTATTTGCCGCGTATGCAAGCCATGGCGGAGAGGCATTTCAATGACTATATCGAAGGTAAGGAATTACTGAGATTCGTATAAGGATTATTCAATATTCGTTATATATATACTCAGGTCCTCTCCCACATGTGAACACGCTGGTACAAAATATTTCACTAATGTTGATCAACTCACATCGCAGCTTGGATGCGCCACGTCCGAGCATGCCGGGCTTAGTGAGTGTCGGTGGAGTACATATCAAACCAGTCAAGCCGTTGCCAACGGAACTACAGGTGTGATCAACTGCCTTTTCTCTCTAAATTCTCTCTAAACTCTTTATAAAATTTCCAGCGCTATCTCGACAACTCTAAACATGGCGTCATCTACTTCAGCCTTGGCACCTATATACACAGTACGGACATGCCCAAAGGACACATAAAAATTCTACTCAACGCCTTCGCGCAACTCAAACAGAATGTCTTGTGGAAATATGAGAACGCGACGCTCGACACGGACCTACCGCCCAATGTGCGCATCAGCAAATGGTTGCCACAAAATGAGATTCTCGCACACCCCAATACGAAGTTGATCATCACACATGGCGGCATCTTTAGCACACAGGAGGGTGTCTACTGGGGCATACCACTGCTCTTCATACCGATCTTTGGTGATCAGCATCGCAACGCCCGAAAGGCGGTGCAAGCTGGCTATGCGCGCTCGCTGCTCTTCGACAAATTGACGAGCGAGGATTTGGTGCAAAACGCACAGCAGCTGATGAAGGAACCGCTATATAAGCGTAAAGCTTTGGAGGCGTCACAACTCTTTCGCGACAATCCCATACAACCGCTAGAGGAGGCAACCTACTGGTTGGAGTATGTGTTGAGACATCGAGGCGCGCCGCATTTGAAGTCGCATAGCGCGTATATGCCGCTCTATCAGTACTTGTTGTTGGATGTGTTGGGTTGTACGCTCCTGTTGTTGTTATTGATTATTTTATTGTTTGTTGTAATCGTTAAAGTACTTAAGAGTTGTCTGGCAGAGAAGCTTAAGGCGCGAAATGCGCGCAGAAAAAAGCAAAAATAAATTTATTGTTGAGTGAAATATTACATTGCGTCTAAGCATTGCGCGCAATTTTATATTATAAAAATATATGTATTTTCATTCGAAGGTTCAGCAGTGCCCCACATAAAGAGTCCTCCATATTCTAGATCACCCACATTGCTGATGATTTCGATGCGATTTATATTATATATATAGGTATACCATTCAGTCGCATTTCTTGAAAAGATAAACAAATATTATTAATTATTACTGCAACAAAATACTTGTATTTGCTATCAGCACAGGTTGTTCGCACCTCGATTTAATGTTTACAAATGATTACCTATATCTATCTGGGTAATATACTATAGGCATGCATACAAATATAAGTACTTACCCTCGCATCAGACTCGCATATACCGGAATCGTCCACCAGCTTGTTTAATAAGCACGAGCAAAAACAAACCGAAGACACTTGGAAACGAAATAAATTTCGGTAATCAAAAACAATTCGAAATTCAATAATCTATTTGTTTTTGTCCAACGTTTAGTGAAATGTTCTTTGCACTCTAATAAAAAATGATGCCCCTCGTGCATACGTAAATATATATATTTTTATAAAATTTTAATAGTAGACGTGCTCTTGAAGATGAGACGATGATAATCGAAAAAATGTTTCAAAAACTAAATTTAGCACTTTTATTTTTGGTTTTTTGTTTTTTTTTTTTTGTTATGAAAAGGAAAGTCTATACCACATGTATTTGTCAAACATCATCCGACCTAAACCTATCACCGTCTTATAACGCCTTCTAATACTTCTGTTCACTTTTTCACTACCAAATACTCACTTTTTGGTTTCTCGACGTTCCAATTATCCGTTTCACCAAAGATCACTCGTATACTCTTTTGTTCCTTGGTTCCTTGGGATATGATGGGAATCAGTCGGTATATCCAACGAATATTGGTAGGGTCTTCGTAGTGTTGAACAGTCCTAAATATACTCAGCGGAATATTAGATACTATACAGTTTGGAATCTTCGGCTAGGAAGTGTAATGAAGGTTTATCGATGTTCCAATTATCCGTTTCACCAAAGATCACTCGTATACTCTTTTGTTCCTTGGTTCCTTGGGATATGATGGGAATCAGTCGGTATATCCAACGAATATTGCTAGAGTCTTCGTAGTGTTGTGCAGTTCTTTAATATAATCAGCGGTGAGATAATATACAGTTTTTGGAATCTTCAGCCAGGAAGTGTAATGAAGGTTTCTCGATGTTCCAAATATCCGTTTCATCAAAGATCTTTCGAATCCTCTGTTGTTCCTTGGGATATGATGAGAATCAGCCGGCATATCCAACGAATATTGGTAGGGTCTTCGAAGGTGTTGTGCAGTCCGTTAATATCCTCAGCAGTGTATTCGATACTATACAGTTCTTAGAATCTTCAGCCAGGAAGTGTAATGAAGGAAGGTCCTTAAGAATCGAAAGCATACCTTTATTCGGGGAGACAATTGATTTGTTTTCGAACGCTTTATCCTTGCTACACCTACATCTCTACCGGTCGTTAATTGCTACACGGTGGATCAAAAATCTTTAACCCATAATTACAACGTCTAACTTTTATTTCGCACATTCGTAAGATGTTCTACGAGGCACTCAAAGGATGCTAGAGGCTATAAGGAATTCTTGCATAGAACATGTCTACAAGAATTCACCCGCAACAGTTGCCCGAAGCAATGGAAATAGTACACTAAATTAAAGATAAGAAAGTTAGAAAGCAAAGCTCCTACATACTTTTAGAATTCTTTATTTTATTGCAGTAAAGACCTATTCCGGTGAAAAGCAAATATGATATTTAGAAATACAAGCAAACACATAATGAAGTTGTATAGACTTTGATCGGACGATGCTCTTGCATCTTTGACGACTGGCGATTGAAAGATAGCGCATTTGCGGATGTTTGTGAGCTGAGCATAACATCCGCTAACACACGCTGTAGCGTGGACTGTAGTCCACATATTTCGGCAACAAAGTGTACCTACTAGCTCAATGTTTTCATGTAATCGAAATTATTTCTAACGCGTTTTTCTAAACACAATGGCGAATGTTACTATGGCAACACGAAGGCGCCGAGTTGCTCTTCATGAACTCATAATTTCTCAAATCACTACCTGAAATCATGACAGTGTGTTTGGGTGGTCACAAGCGATTATCACAAAGAATTCCAGGCATGTGCAACTTAGTATGGAGGCAAAAGGCGATATGCGAACACCCACTTGGGCAAATATATATATATGTATGGATTTATGTACTGCTATATACTATACTACGAGCATCTATATGCTCGCTTTTGCTAGTACGAGTAATTACACACTCGCTTGTTGTAGTTGTTGTAGCCATACAGAGCTTTTATTCCCATTGACAACAATGATCATGGTCAATGAGCCGCCAGCATTTGTGCACAAAAAATCTGCTCAACTTTCGTCGAAGGTTATAAATTTCTCGCATATACATCTATGTATGCGTGTGTGTGTGTTTTGGCCTGCCGTTGGTGCTGGCTATCAGCCCATAGCAGCTATGCTGCTGTACTTTCTGTTTCGTTCTTATTGATATGCGTTCTTTCTTTCGTTCTTTCATGTTTTTTTTTTTTTTGATTTAGTTGTTAGTATGTTTGCTAAATCGTACGCCCGCTGTGCATGCGTGTGCGGCGACGAGCATTTTTTGTGCGAATCAAAGTCAATAAGAATATATTGCAAAGCTTACGCGACAAAAAGTGCACTATCGTACATAATCATCACAATAAAATCAATCGTCTAAGATAATTGCTTGAATGCTGAAGAACGTTGGTGTGCCGTTGGCAGTTGGTGTTGGGCGCAGTTGGGCGTAAACTTTCCTCGCAGGTAAGCTCCAATGTCTTGGTCAGTCGTTGCTGCTAATTGAAGTCCAACGGGCGCGGCTAATCGCCAAATCAACGATCGTTGTGTCTTACTCTGAGCTGAGCTGTGCTGTGCTATTGAGGCAGGCAGACAGGCAAAATTCGCCAAGCAGAAGCAACTCGCTAAATAAAATTTCAAGCAAATTCAATTCAATTGAGCGTGTAACAATTCAAATTTAAGGTAAATGAAATTATATTTAAAAAATATTTTAATTACATGAAAAATTTAGTTTTTTTTATTTTCAATGAAAAAAATGGGAAAAATCTCAGTGTTTGAAAAATGTGTTAAAAGGAGAGAAAATTATATTAAAAAGTGTCGTGCGTGTTTTTAAATAGTATAGCATGTGCTATTCTCATGCAAAAAATGAAAAATATTCTTGGTTTATGAAACTGAACTGAATTGTTTTTAATTTTAATTTTAAAAATTTCTCAATTGAGCTTAAACGCATTAATACTGTGCTGGATGGCTTGTGCTTAATATGCACTTAAGAACAAAAAATATAATTAGTAAAAACTTTAAAAGTGCCGTAAGTTGTATATTTTCCAAAAATTCTTTTTTTTAATTTATCAAAAAAATATGTCATGCGATTTTTAATGAGCCAAATTTATCTCATGTAATAATTTTGGAAAAAGTTGTGCCGAAACAGGATAAGCCGCATTTTTGCAACTTCCTTGACTCAAACTCTTTTAAAATTTTTTGTTTTGTTTTGAAAATTGAAAATATATAAAATATTTGTTTTATAAAAAAATGTATATATAATATACATATTGCTGCTTTTGAGCGCACTATAAACACTATAAACGACGCAGTGCTTAAACTAATATACAATCATTCTCAGTCTCATGAGACCAATAAAAATATATAAAAATTCATTAAGAGTACTATGTCGTCATTTCTCTCATGTTGCATGCTTTAAGGATAATGGCCTAACCTTAAGGAGCAGCTATGTCTTCAGCATATAACACGAACAATTATTAAATTACAAAAAAATGTTATACTAGTATATACATTACAAATATATATGGTAGATATAATACCGATTTTGATTAAGCAAAAAAATAGCATTTAATTATCTTCCCTGGACTTTAGATGACAAAATTATGCAATAAAAATAAAAAGCTCTTCTCAAAGCTTCCAACTACTCTTGTATTAAATTGTTTAAGTTTATTATTATTTATTGTTAGACCATAGTCCATCCACATTTGCGATCACGACTAGTGAGTTTGACTTGCACTAAAACAATACTAACAATAGAGCAAAGCTTATCAGTAGTTCTTCCAATTCTATAATAGAATATTTTGCTATAAATTTTGCACAAAAATATAAAGTGATTTGCCATTATTTAGTGACAGACTTGGCCTCACATCTGCTACAAAAACATATACAGCTACAATAAAATTAATAAAACTAGGCAAATTTGTACTTTTGCGCAATTGAAATCACAAATTTGTAAACAAATTGCTAATTGCTTGCTTTCACACTAATTTTAGTTAATTAATCACGCAAAATATTCTTTGTTCACACACACAAAGATGCGAGTGTATATAATATATGTGTGCTGTTGACCTGATAAGAGAACCTTGAAATAATGCAATTCCATATTTAATCAGCATTTGAATCGCATTTTATCCCGCACACAATACACACAAGACTTACAAACAAACAATATTTACGAATTCGCTTTCACTTGTAACTATGTGCGATTCTTTCGCTGCGGTGCGCTTTATGGCCGGTCCGCCGAGATTACTACGTAGACACTCATTCGAGGCGTGCAGTCAAAACAAAAGTGTTCGATACGCGAGCAAAAAAAAAAAAGCCGAAATTAACGGTATATTTGTTTGTGTTTAGCATTTTGTTCGCTGATAACATCTACAAATTCTTAGCTGCCGTTTGGCCGCTATCACGTGTGGGATTTTTTTTGTACAATAAATTATTGTTGTTGTTTACTAATTGTTTTTTGAAGAGGCGCTTTTGATAATGTTTATGTAAGTTTTAGTAAATTTCCAATTGAGTTGTAATTCCTTTTTAATTCTTTCAAGTGGCACTTGACTTCCAAACAAATTCTTTCCGATTAACTTCCGAAACTTAACAACAAAAATGTTTCAGTTCTTATCTTCGAAAAGTGTACCTCGATTCCCTCAAGCATTAGAGAGTTGCGAATTGAACAAATTATATCAAAATTATACCAGTTCTTCTAACAGACTGGCAACATTTGAGAGAAGCAGCTTGCGCTAAAACTTCTTTTCCTTTTTGACAGAAACGTAAAATACATTTTTGTAACCACTTGGCTTCGAGAAATGCACTGGCTTTACATTTACTTGGAAAAACTACACATAACATCACATACTTTTCAAATGAGTCTAACCTCTTGGTCGAACTACTGACAGAGCCTAATCATCTCAAGTGTAGACAGATTAAGAATTATAATTTGAGTTATTATGCTAGGTTAGATTCTATGGCTAATCCCTAGATGGGATCACACTAGGATATGCTAAAGATAGTCAGCCTATACTATATACTTAAAACTATGTTTGGTTGAATCCTTACCATATTTTCCATTTAAATTTACAGATGCAGCTTCAATGGTTCGTATTACTCCTGACGGCAGTGTCGATGCCGTTAACTTGTACGAGTTATAGAATTTTGCTTATGGGACCCTTCCCAGCACCGAGTCATTGGATGTGGATGGAGCATTTCTTGAAGGATCTATTGCAACGCGGACATCAGGTCACAACATTGACTAATCATCCCGCCAAGCAAGCACATGCCAATCTAACTGAGATCATTATTGATCCCAAACTGAATATAGCCGAACATCGTAAGTGTTCTTTAAATAAAAAACAAAAATATATATTAAAATTTAAACTAATTGAATCATAGATATGTATATTAGATATCAAATCAAGTGTTATAATTAAAAAGACTATAGAATTTCATTCAAAAAGGCATTAAAGCAGAACTGTTATTAAAAATTATCTAGTTCTCCACTAAACACTACCTCACTCAACATTTTATGCGAACATTCTAACAATCTTGCACACCATTCCAGGACCACGTGAGAACATCTTCAAAATGCATTTTACAAGCGATTTCGAGAACTTGCAAATGTATTGGCACGTCGGTTTGTTGAGCTCGGAGCACGCATTCAACGACCCAAAGGTAAAAGCGCTGATCGCCAGTCAGGATCTGAAATTCGATTTGATTGTGTTGGAACAGTTCTATCATGAGAGTTTTCTAATGTTTGCGCACAAATTCAAATGCCCCGTAGTGACGCTGGGCACCTTGGGTTATACTGATAATATGGATCATGCTATGGGTCTGTTGACACCATGGGCTACCGTGCCACATTTGCTCGTTTCCTACACCGATCAGATGACCTTCGCACAACGCGCTTACAACACTTATCTATCGATATACGATGCGCTGTTTAGAAGTTGGTATTATATACCTAAGATGCAGGAGATGGCCGAGCGACACTTTGGCGCTTACATTGACGGTGAGTTGGCAGCACTTGCAATGCTTAACTATTTACAAATATTTAAATAAAATGTATTTACCATTTTAGGTCCTCTACCACATGTCATTGACTTGGAGCGGAATATCTCGATGATGTTGATCAACAGTCACCGTAGCACTGATGTGCCACGACCCAGCATGCCCGGTCTCATCGACGTCGCCGGTGTTCACATCAAGCAACCCAAACCGTTGCCAGAAGATTTGCAAACTTTCCTCGACAACTCAACGCATGGCGTCATCTACTTCAGCGTGGGCTCGTACATGAAGAGTACCGATATGCCAATGGAAAAGATCAATCTCATACTGCATGCCTTCAGTCAGCTGAAACAGAATGTTTTGTGGAAATTCGAGAACTCATCCATCGGCCATCTGCCGCCGAATGTGAAAATCCAGAGTTGGTTGCCACAGAATGACATACTCGCCCATCCGAATGTGAAAGTCTTCATCTCGCATGGTGGCATCTTCGGTACACAAGAGAGCATACATTGGGGTGTGCCGATGTTGTGTATACCCTTCTTCGGCGATCAGTTCCGCAACTCGATACGTTCTGTGCAAGATGGTTATGCGCGTTGGTTGCACTTCGGCCAAATGACCAGTGATGATTTGGTGCAGAATCTACGCTTGCTGATCAATGATCCCAGCTATAAACAGAAAGCCATGGAACTGTCACGCAAATTCCGCGATAATCTCGTCGATCCGCTGGAGGAGGCTTCCTTTTGGATGGAATATGTCGTCCGACATAAGGGTGCGCCACATTTGAAATCTCACGGCGCCTTCATGCCGCTCTATCAGTATTTGTTGTTGGATGTTTTCGGTTGTGCGTTGGTGTTGTTGTTCTTGGCAGTGTGGTTGCCATTGCGCATTTTGGAATTGAGGACGCCGCTAGCTGCTTGGTTAGAGAAATTCATTTGCTTTAGCAAAGCTAAAGGGCAACCCACGAAAGCGATACAAATCGATCTGAAAGCGAGCAATAAATATCGTTATGCGGGATAATACACTTCAAGCCAGCACTAACATAAGGCTATGTCGAGTTAAATTATTTTTGAAGCAGCGCACATTTAGGCGCTTCAGCATTTACGCATTTAAGAACTACTGGAGAACCGCACACAATTTGTACATTTTTTTTAATGCAAGGGCACTTTTTCTGGTATCCATATGTAAATACATAGTTAAGTAATTGATTTTATTTAAATCGTAATGCACACATTTATTAATTGTAAGTAATAGTTACTTTTGTTTTAATGCTGTAAGAGACATAAGTGCCTCTGGTGGCACCTTACTTTTAGAACAGTTTAATAAAAGACTAAGCAATTATGCTTAACAATAATAAATTATTGGTGTTTTAATGTATTACATTGGGAAAATTGTATTATTTCCTCGAGGAAACCAATTTAGACTTTTTATAAAATATTTCAAATACTTTGTGGGCTATCCTTTCTCACTCAATCCCTGCATACAAAGAACTTTATAAAAAATCGCTTGCAGACTTACAAGCACAAATATGTATGTCTATCCACCGCTATAAATTGTGGTTGATCGTGCTTCAGCCATTAGCGGCGAGTTCACTGCTCATTCTAAAACCGTCACTGTATTGCATGACGGCGACATCTGTAGGCGACGTTCGCGCAACAGAAAAAAACATCTAAACGCTGCATACCTTTATGATGCTCGAAAATTATTTTCACGATCACTCGTAGCGTTGCATTTATTAGTATCTTTAATGATAAAACATTGAAACCATTCTCATGGGTAGCTAACAAGGGAATTTGTAAATTTTGCCAAAGTAATTTATAAGTAATTGCTAATTCTTCTGAGGTAATAACAGCAAAAAATTTAAAAGTTTATTTGATGATCATTATTGTTGGTCTAATTTGTATTTAGACAGATTTGGGAGTAACATTTACAAAAAATACGCCGAACAAAACGAAATAGCTTCCTAAATGTGGGTAATGTGAACTATTTCAACAATTTTATTTAAATTCTCTATAATTTTCTTAAATTGAATTAAAATTTTGTTGAGAGAGAAAAATATGAATATCTATTGATTTCGTAGTCTTCAGAGCCGTGGATTAGAATATCCTAACTAAACCAAAGGTCGCTTCCTTTTAAAAAATATATACGTTTACCTATTTTTGCCTCGGTTTTCTTCTTGTTAGTCCAACATTTTCACTTTAAAGATATTGAATCGAGAGTTATTATTCGGCTAGCATCAGTGTCCCACTACGACAAATGCGCGAAATCGAAAAAATGTCAGCTTGTCCCTAAAAAGGATCTCTGGCCTAGACCCAATTTTATATTCTCAGCTATAAGCAACTAGATTTACTGTAATCGGTATAGTATGGCTGATCTCAACTTAATTCTCAAAAGCTGCAAAGAGCAGTCAAGATATAAAGTACCGGCTTCGAAGCAATAGATAAAGATATTTAGTATGTAGGAAATCCATTAAAACAATTCCGATCAAAACTAGAAAACACGATTTTTTAAATGCTGTTCCAAGTTAAGGATTAAAATGGCTTATTATATTCAAAACTCATATGTGTACACAACCTCTCAACTGTTTCACTCCATTCTTTATCACAACCTGTCCAAGTACCTTCATTAAAATCTTCAAAAAAAGATTTCTTTGTACCCACCGTTAATTTTTGATTTAAAAAGTAAAAAGCGCTCTAGTGACAGATGTGCAGACATTCGAAAAAGAAATCACAAAAAATAACAAAAAAGATAATTGCATAACAAGTGCAAATTCTGAGCTTTACATTATACCAACAACAACAACAACAACGCACTAAAGTAGAGCAGAGGGATGTACACTTAAGAAAACCGGACAGAAAAGACTTTCACTGCTGGACAGACGAGCGTTAAATGACGAAAAAACCACACAGAGTAGAGTAAATGCGACCAACAGCAAAAGGGAGTACACAAAACACACGCATATGTGTGTGGGTACACAAGCGGCTTATGAAGCTGTGCGCAGCTGGACGCCACCACTCCCCGTGTGCGCTGACCAAACACTTACGCACACACACACACGCATGCAAACGGGCGTTGCGTGCTGATAATGTAACGCCGGCGCATTACGTTGGAATTTATTTATTACAAAAGCAACAAAAATTAACAAAAAAGCAAAACAAAAAAAAAACAAAGCTGCAGCTCGACTTTCGGAAACACTTGGTGGAAACCGGTTGCGTTTTATATTTTTGACATTCAATTTTTCGACATTTTTTTCGCTTCTTTTTTTTTTTTTTTGGTTCCTCATTAAGCAGCTATTTATTTTTATTACTAAATTTATTTATTTATTTTAGCGATTTTGCTGCCAAATTGTTGTGCCACTTTTGTTGTTGTTGTTGTTGTTGCTTGTTTTGACGCTGCTCATCTTTACAAGTGTACACAATTTCTTTTATTTCGGCTATTTGGCATTGTTGCTATGTCTGTGGTTTTATACATTTATTGTTTATTTATTTTTTTGGAAATTTTTTGTTGTTTTTATTTCGTTTTGCTCGATTTGGTGTGGTTTCGTCACATTGTACCAGGTTGGTGCCATAACTTTGCAATCATTTTTTTCGAGTGCTATTTCACTTCGTCTGTCAATATTTATGCGCTCATTGTTGTTGTTGTGCATACTTGTTTTTGTTTTTTAACGGATTTATGAAGTTCGAATGGATTTTTCGAAAGTCTGCTGGCAGCGGTGTCACAGAGAGGGGTATGGATTTTTAAACAAAGTGAGTGTGTTTAGACTGAGTTATGTTAAGTTAACTTTAGTTACGTTAAGTTTAAGTTATGTCAATTTAAGTCACGTTAAGTCTAAGTTATGTTAAGTTAAGTTTAAGTTAATGCTAATTATTTTATTTATCATTCTAAAATAAAACATTTAAAACTATAATTTTCAAAAATTAACATATTTTTTTTAACCGTTTGAGGCCACTTCCTCCTACTCGTTGCCTGCCATATTTTGCATCTGCACCATTTTCTGTTTTTTTTGTGTGTTTTCGTATGTTTTAGTTTCGCCCAATCGAAGTCAAGGCTTTTGCCACTTCATTCACCGCAAATGAGTTGTTTATTGAGCTTTTAATTGGATTAAGATTACCTTTTATCGACGGTCAATTTAAACAATATCGCCGCATTTGCAATTTCAAATGTAAAAGTGCCTCTTTTAATCCATATTCATATGCATATGTGGCAGAAATATTAATGAAAAGCAAAAATAAAAACCCAAATCGACTTGCGTGGATGCGTAGATAACATATTCAAGGTTAATAGGGTGCATCAAGAGTAGCATAATATATTAAAAAAAAAATATTTGCGGTAAAATAGAAAGGTAAAATTCGATAATTAAAAAAAAAATGTCTGGAGATTTAAGTAAAGTAGGCGAAATGAAATTCTAACTTTCGAAATCCCACATTTCAAAATTTTGTGCGCCAGAGTGTACATCTTACTGAATACGCTTGGTCCCTCATTCAAGCAAGCAAGCGTTTCGTATTTTTTTATAAATGCAAATATTTGTCTGACGATATGCGGCTACCAAAAAGACAAAAAGCAGAAAACAACAAAAAAAGAACTGTAAATAAATTTTATAAATATTAGAACTTGAATTTCTGATAACTAGATCCGCTTCTTAAGTTTATTGAATCAAATGATTATTATCCCCTTGTATTGTAGTAGGCAATGAGTCATCAGCATACTGAAGAGTACTTTACCCGCAGAAAAAATAAATAAATTATAAGTTAAATAGTTTAAGTTTCTACGAATGTTTAACTGGGGTAATCCGCACGAAAGAACGTTAAAATCTTTTTCTGATTTTTATTCTTAGTATTTTCGCAAATTTTGCTATTTTTAAATGACGATAGAAGGAAGTGCTTAATGCTGTGAGCAAATACATACTATATGTACTGTTTTTCTTCAATATAATCAGACACGATTTTAATTAAAAAATATTCAATAGATAGAGTCAGATAAAATATGTAAAGTTGGAGATTGGCACTGAAAATTGAAAAAAAGTGATTGATGGGCCCGCCTCTGTGATAACAATACTTTCTTTCTAAAGCGTGACAGGCGGTACCAGTCAATGTTTAATGTAATAATTTTAAATAAAAATTATGAAAAATGATAATCTCAAAACAAACGAATATGATTGTTCAAATCGCGAATAAAAAAGTCTTTCTGATCTCACTGATGCCTTCATGCATTAGCTTTGGAAAGAATTTTGCTCTATAGTTGAATTATGAGTAAAACATTTCTCACAGATTCTTATACGATTTCATATAACGGTACATATCATGCCTCTGAAGACGATGAATATGAAGAAGCCGAAGAATAAGAATAAAAAAAAAATAAGAAAGAAAAATATCTACCCTATCAATGATACTCGTAAGGTCTCCAATGTTTTGAAACCATCATAAACGCCTATTCGATTGCAACATAAGAGAACAACTCAATCTCAAGCAGTCACTAACATATCTACGAATGAATCTTGCCTCCGCTTACGCCGTGAATATCGTTTCCAACTTGTCAATGAAATAAAAGTGTTTTCGAGTTGCTCCTTTTCATGCAATTTTTAACGGTAAACCATTGTTGTTGATTTTCTATTTTAACCCATCGATTTAATACGTGTATTGTAATTGTGTATGTTTATGTGTGTGTGTGTGTGTGTGTGTGTGTATTTCTCAATGATAATCACGTGCTCTAACTTACTCACTACACTACTTGGATCGGATTACACACCAACACCGGCGCAATTGCAAGCAATCTGCAACAGCTACAACAACAACAGTAACAATAGCCAACTGCAGCAGCAACATCGTGAGCAAGCAGAAAAGACCAGACCACAGCGTCTCATTACCATTCGACATTCCAAAGTGAATCCATTGCCTCGAACGCTATGACTTCAGTTGGCGAACTTTGGCGAATTTTCGCACACACACACACACACACACACTCTTCGCCGAAACGGTCGTTTTGGTTTTGTTGTGGTTGCTTCTTCAAGTTTTTTTCACTTTTTTTGTTGTTTTTGTGTTCACAAAATTCATTTCATTTACTTGTTACTCTAGTGTTTTTTTGTTATGCATTGTTGTTTGCTGTTGGCTGGTTTTTGGTAGTAACAGGAACTTGAGTTCGCTTTTTATGCGGTTAAATATATGTATGTGTATATATATTTTTGTTGTTGTTGTCTCTTTTCTGTTTTGGCCATCGACATGGTTTGTGGTGTTTTTTGTTTTGTTGATTTTTTTTTTTTTGCAAACTCGCATCATGTGACTTGAAAAGCTTACCTAGTTGTATACGTTCATTGCAGAGACACAAGCACACGGAGGGGGTTGAGGAACATGCCCTGTAGGAAAATTAAAATAATTTTGAGTAAATAGTTTTTTATGATAATTTTATTATTTTTTTATATTATTTATTAAATGTCATTAATTATTTTTATATTTATTTTAATTTTAAATATTCATATATATATATTTTAATTATTATTTATATTAAAATATTTTTATTAAAATTTAATGTTGTTTTCATTTCGTGGGCATCATAAGCATATATAATATTTATAAATTTTCCACAATTAAAGCCCGAAATTATTATACAAATCGCTTAATGCTTTGTCATCTCATCGGAACTCGCTCATTTCACAATTTTTGTTAAATTTTGTCTTCACTCGCTTTGGCTGTGTTTTAATCTGATACTTGGTAGTAACAGGAACTTGAACTCATTTTTTATGTAACTTTTTTTACGCGAATCTGTTTTGCTTATTTTTACATATTTTATCTAACGAATTGCCTTTATGCAAACCGAAGTCATGTAACTGAATGAATTTAATCTTTATGCGGCACCCTCTAGTGAATATATTAAATTTGAGCAGTTGATTTTGTATTGAAATTTTTTTGCGGCTAAGTTAGGGTGGAACTTAAAAGGTCAAAGGTCAAGTCATATTTAAATGTATTATTTATTTAAAATTAAAATTAAAATTAAAATTAAAATTAAAATTAAAATTAAAATTAAAATTAAAATTAAAATTAAATTTAAATTTAAATTTAAAATAAAAATAAAAATAAAAATTAAAATTAAAATTAAAATTAAAATTAAAATTAAAATTAAAATTAAAATTAAAATAAAAATAAAAATTAAAATTAAAATTAAAATTAAAATTAAAATTAAAATTAAAATTAAAATTGAAATTAAAATTAAAATTAAAATTGGAATTAAAATTAAAATTAAAATTAAAATTAAAATTAAAATTAAAATTAAAATTAAAAGTCAATCAAATCAAAGGCAATTATTCTGTTAATTTAGTAACTCTCGAATCAAATGCATTATTCATTGTAAAAGTGAAATAATTTATGAAATTAACAACAGGAATTATTTCTATCTTCAGGGTTTACTGGATACGATCCGAAAAGATAGTCTGAACTATTGTTTTATTTGAGATTGAGATATATTCTCTTCCATTGTATGATCTTTATTGGCAATTCGTTAATTCTTTCCGCTTAAGCTTGCATTTATATATATTTGAATAACGACAACACGTTTGTGACGTAAATCTATTATATTATAGGCAAGTATGTCAAGCTTCATAAAAATGTCTCAAGTTATTCGGTAAAATGTTTACAATTTTCTCTACCAGGCACCATCAGTCACCTACAAATTTCATATATATTATACACTTATGTATGTGTATATAAATATTAACTAATAATAACAACAAATGTGTCTCTGTCATTATCAAAATTTGTTAATAATTTTTAATAACATTCAAAATACACACAGTCAGTAGGATTATAAAAACAAAAACAGTATATTTTTTGATTTTTTAAGAAGTATTTCTTCATAAATGTTACTTAGTAAACTCATTTATTGCGAAAATTTATTAAGTATACGTATTAAGGTCGCTGGAGGCTTATTAAACTTATATAGAAATTTGGAAAACGACTTGACTAAGTGGCATATGGCTTTAATGAGATTTGAGGTTATATGTATTCTTTACTTAGCGCTATCTGAATACTTCCCAACCAATTATCTTGGAGGGAGTGATTGGTTTTCTACCATTTGTTTTACTGTTTCATTTCATAATATTCATGGAACACATATTATGAGAAGCAGCTTCAATGGCACTTAATATAATGTTTTACGAAGAAATCAACTATATTTCTGATATATCAATTAGGTATCATCTTCACGGCCTTAAAAATATATATTATTAAATTCAGCGACTAGTCTAAATAAATGGATTCTTATAAATGTATAATATTTTGAATATAATATTTTATAACATTAGAAAACTTATTTTTAAATAAAAATATTTTTCTATTTACATCTACATTATATCTGACTATATCTGATCTAAATTATATAGCTGAAGGAAAATATTTTTTTCCAAATATCAAGCGAAATTCCCGGAAATATTCATTAACATTGACAATACGCTGCTAATGACTTAGCTCATTTGTAATATTTTAAATTGAAGCAATATTTAACTCACGTGTTAATACATGCGATTTAAAAACTAAACAACACTCTTACGCATAAATTAAAATTTTGCAAAAAATTATCGGAAATTCGCTTATTTTCATTAAAAAGTTCAACAAAGTCAATTACTAAATTTTGCTTAAAATTATTTAAAAGCAGTAATAAGGGCTAAGTTCGGGTGTAACCGAACATTTTATACTCTCGCAATTTATTGATGGAATTTTATAAAGATAACACAATTCGACCCATATATTGGGTATAAAGTTCAATAGAATAACGAAAATCATCATAAATAATATATGGGGACTGAGGTAATTCCTAAACCGATTTCACTCGTTTTCACCACCAAGATACAATGTATCGAAGACTATACGCTAACTTAATTTAATATCACTTATAATTAGGTATATGGGATCTGGGGGAAGTTATGACCCGATTTTTACCATTTCAGGTACAGATAGAAACTGTTATAAGAAAAAAATTCAGAGGGAATGAACTACGTTAAAATATCTGAGGGATTTAGCTAAGTATATTTTCGGGTAAAAATTACCCTTAGGCACTGAGTTCTTCATGTTCGATATCAGGGGCCTTGAAAAGTCATGGTTCGATTTTGACAATTTTTTCACAAGTGATGCAACAGATCATATACAGTGTTTGTGTAAAGTTTTATTTTGCTATCTTCATTGGTTCCTAATGTATATATTATAAAGTAAAGGAATAAGATAGAATTCGAAAATGAGTTATATGGGAAGTTGTCGTGGTTGCGAACCGATTTCGTCCATTTCAACACGTGTCATCAGGGTGTCAAGAAAATGTTATATACCGAATTTCATTGAAATCTGTCGAGTAGTTCTTGAGATATGGGTTTTGACCCATAAGTGGGCGACGCCACGCCCATTTTCCATTTTGTAAAAAAATCTCAGTGCAGCTTCCTTCTGCCATTTCTTATGGGAAATTTTATGTTTCTGACGTTTTTCGTTAGTGAGTTAACCCACTTTTAGTAATTTTCAACTTAACTTTTGTATGGGAGGTGGGCACTTTTCCAAAAAAATTACATCTAAATGTGCCCCTCCCTAATGGGAACCTATGTTCCAAACTGTATAGGTTTTCGGTTTCCGCCATTTTGTGGGCGTGGCAGTGGACCGATTTTGCCCATTTTCGAAAGCAACCTCCTCAGGGTGCCAAGGAACATATGTTCCAAGTTTCATTAAGATATCTTAATTTTTACTCAAGTTATCGCTTACACGGACAGACGGACAGACGGACGGACAGACATCCGGATTTCAAATCCACTCGTCATCCTGATCGTTTATGTATATATAACCCCATATATAACTCTTATTTTTCTTGGTGACACAAACAACCGATAGGTGAATAAAACTGTTATCCTCTGTGCAACAGGTTGCGAGAGTATAAAAAAATGTGTTTTTTTAATATCGAAAATTTTTTCATAACAAACGACAGGCAATTTGTAACTTCATTATAAAATTATTTTCACCATTTATCATAACTAACTACACACACACACTCACACGCGTAGATATGCACAGCTGAACTGGAAGTGGCAAATAATTCATATGAATCACATTGCGCAGTCGCATTACCCACTTTGCGCATTATACAGTTGCATAGGATATTTCGCGCCACACACACACACACACACATAGTCACATGCAGGCATTTAGCAGTTAACATCCAGTTGACTAAGCCCCCCAAGCTGCTAAGTCATGTCTGTATGTCTGTAAGTGGTAGTGTCGCAGACGACAGTCATGCAACAAACCGCGAGGCAACAAACAAAATCGCGGAACAAGTCGCCCAACCTCACTGTTCGTGAAGTTGCATTACGAGGACAGGGCGAGCAAAAGCAACCCAAATGTACATCACATGATGGTAGACGCCACACAACAACAACAACAAGAAAAAAACAACAACAATAATATGCACACACACATTTGCAAAATCTCGCTTATTAAACCCACACAAATGCGCGCGGAAGTCATGTGATGGCACTCGCTTACGGACACACTTTCATACTTGTACATACATACAGTCGTACACACGTATATTGCAAGTGCACGAATACTGCTGCAATTTCTTGTATTACATTACAACAACAACACACACATATTTTTATAAATTAGCAAAATGTGCAATTTCAAGCAGTGAGGTGGGCCAAGTTCGTGTGGAGCCGAAAATTAAACACACTTAAAAGCAATGAGGCTTTGGATATTACTCTACTTACCGTTATTAGGAGAAGTTGTTGACCGATTTCGCCTAATCTCGAGATATCCCTCTTAAAATGAATCGGATTTACAGAAAACTGCATATTTGGTAGCGTTTTACCAGCTTGATGGAAGATATTAACCAATTTCATCGATATTTTTGTTCAAACAAAATTTATTTCAGTTGCATCTCTTTATGGCCGATATGAGAACAGTTAACCTGAAAAATGGAAAATTATAAAGGATATAATATGGTATTTTTTTGCCAAAAAAGTTGGTATATTATGCTGGTGAATATATTTTGAATCTTTATTAAGGCTTAAGAGACGAATATTGGAATAGTATATACCGAACTTAGTCAGATGGTTTGTCTTTGAACTTATCCACTTTCTTAAGATATTACTCTCAAAATACATCTGAGCATTTCTGACGATATTTCTCTAATTAATAACTACTCAACAGAAAATATTCGATATTACAAAGGACGAATATACAAATATCGCGGCAGCTATTAGAGCCCTTAATAAGGACGTCTTAACATATATCATTGATATTTTTAAGGCAACAGAATCATTGTACTCCCCATGCAATATGTTGCTAGTGTTTAAAAATGTCAACAACAATAAATACAACAAACAAGAATCATATGATAGTCACAAGGCAATTTTGTTGCGTTTTTATATACAATAACAAAAAATATACACATAAATTAATAACAAATTCGGAAGGCACAATTTCGGTCGAAGCCAAACAACTCGGCTTATTATAGAAATATGAAATGTATTAGACAATTCGAAGGAAATATGTGAAAAGTGTAGTGTTTTTTTTTTGTAAGGATCCTTGCTATAATTTCTCTTATAGTTGGAGAATCCTGTATTGAATGTTAGATCGTCAATAAGTATTCGATCACAATATGTGACCTGGTCTACGGAAAGGGGGCTTAGGTGTTAAAAAATCAATTTTCACTTTTTAGTTGATTCGGATGGAAGATGAGATGATGTTTATTTTTAACAGCTGTTTCCCAGAAAACTAGTTTTCGCACGTTAGCTCCGTTTTCGTAGACCAGGTCACATATAGAAAAATATAATAAAATACCTGTAGTAAGCAGCATTTATAAATTGTGGGTATTCCTCCACTTCCCCTCCAACTCACTAGCATAAATTTACTGAAGCACTATCTCTCATGCTGTCGTTTATGTCAATTTGATGAATTACTAATAATAGTGCTGCATTTAGCTAAATGAAAACTATAGCTTTCGGCGCATCAACACTTTGTTTAATATACATTTCACTATCACTCAACTGCACACATAAAGCAGCTGTCGTTGCGCATGCGCAGTCTGAACGCCTCCAATTTGATGAATGTGATCATAGTTGTCTTATGTTTAGTTGAAAATATATATGAGCTTAAGTAGAGACATATTTATGTTGTTCATTAACGAAAACCCGCCACAACTGCCACTATCAAACCATCAAACCATTAATGACTGTCAAATCAAGCAGTAGCATGCGACAATATTTACATTTTCAATTAACACTTTTATGACAAACCTTTCTATTTTGATTATTTTGGATGTTTTGATTCGTGATTTGATGCGTGTGCTGACTATTGCAGTCTTGTTTATGACTACAAGCCGAAATGTGATGGTTCAAAACAATGAGTACAATGAAGCGGTAATCCCACCTGAGTATTTTTAATATAAAATAAAATTTTAAATGCTTGAAGTGTCTTGAAACCATTATAAATATAAAGTGAATATATAAAGTTAATATCTTCGAAATTGGATATATACATACATACATATTCATATATAATTTTCATCAGTGTTTCTTAGCCATAATTGCAATTACTTTTATTGCAAATTAAATTTCAAATTATTTAATTACATTGCTACTGTTGTTTAACTAAATTTTCGCAATACGTATTTTAATTTTTTAATTCTTTTTTTTTTTAAATAAGTGTGAATATGAAACTCTATATGGACATATGAACCTACGCATCTTCGTGCTACATACAGGTTTTGAAATCCAGTTCTTGCTGTTGCTTCATTCATAAAATATTTGCACATCCGTTACGGTTAACCATATGAATATGGCAATAGCAATATTTTTTCTTTTATTTGAAAGACGCTAAAAGAGCTAAAATAATATTTGAATATACTAACGAAACTAGGACAAGCGTTTGCTTGAATATTGACACATACATATATATAAGTACTGGTGAATCTATTTAACAGTGATATTCTTGTATGTGACATGTTTTCGACGACATATCACGTACTAGACAATATATGCAGAGGTCTTCTTGGCATGACGAGGTTATGTTTAGTTAGTTGTATGAGAAAAGTCTGTATGAATACATCGCCTAGAAACATAATTAACGCCACAAACATATACTAAACAGAAATAAACTTAGATTCAAATAAACACAAATGCACACCAACATTTTCACAGGAATATTTTTGCAATATCTCGCTTATGTTACAATCCACAAGCGTTTTACTTAGCAGCGGCAATGGCTGGCGCATAATGACGAAAGCGACGAATAATCACAGCGGGCGCGTGACTCCTTTCACATAAGCAACAAGAAAAAAAAACACCAAAGCACTGAGAAACAACAAAATCACAATCAAATAAAATGTATACAACAAACACTAAAGTGAGTAATCAAAGTTGACAATAAATAACAAATAGAGAGAATCGCCTGCTAGTTAGCTTACAAGCAGCTATAATAGCGAATGGGAGAAAGTACTAAATTTGAATAAATATTGAAAGCGAAATTGATATACAACGTGCACACACAGTTCACCGTTATAGTTAGATCACAAATAGTGTAGACCACAAAGTTGAAAGTTTAGTTCAAATGGTGTGCCATGGCGTATAAGTAATGTGTGCTGATAGGGTTATAACACCTTTGAAGAGGTTGTGGTTTAATGGCTATTAACTGGAGTGGAAAAGGTTAATGGTAATGAAGACTACATAAGCTTGAATCTTATAATAATACAATAATAAAGAAATAATTTTTTCTTGTTATTGTAAAGAAAATTTTGCTGATCATCGATTTTATATCGATTAATGCAATATCTTTGGTGAATAAAGTCACCAAAATCGAAAAAAAAACTTGGAGAAATCAGCCAAATGTAATTAAGTCTTAGATGACCTGCAGATTATAAGCTAAAAGCTTACAAAATTTCATTAAATTGTCTTTGTTCTCTTCAAGAGCAATCGAGTATATCGAAGTATTAGTATTTCTTTATACATAGTTCATTTGACTTTATCAAAAATACTTATTTAGTACAAACATACCTATCCACCTTTCCATCATCTCATATCATCCTCTCTATGCTCAACAGTCAAATCCGAGTACTTGTTCTGTTTAATTTTATGTTCTATGAGAGATACGAGGGCTGCTATATATATTTCTGGCCTAGGCAACACTAAGTGTTGCCAGGTGCAATCTGACATTTCCATTGGAAAGTTTGACATTTTTTAGCATAACATCACTCAGAACGTTTTGTCATTTAATTGTGAATTGTTTTATTTACAGGGAATTAAAAAATTCATCTCGGCCAAAAAATGGAATTAACTCGTGAACATTTTCGTGCGATCATTTTTCACAACTTTCGATGTGGATTATCGCGACAAGAGTGCATCGATGAACTAAAATCTTTGTATGGCTATGAAGCACCATCCTATAACACTGTGAAAAACTGGTACAACGAATTCAATCGTGGCCGACGCTCGCTCAAAGACGAATTCCGTGAAGGTCGTCCAAAAACAGCTGTTGTGTCAGAAAACATCGATGCCGTACGTGAACTGATAATGCGAGACCGTCATGTAACATACCTTCAGATAGAGGCATGCCTATGCATTTCTCCCACCAGCATACATTCGATATTGCATGAACACCTGGCCGTAAAAAATGTTTGTTCTCGTTGGACCTCGCACAATTTGACAATCGCTCAAAAAAAGTGCTTCGAAAATTGGTTTGAGCGCATGCAAAAGTGTATAAATCTTAATGGAGAATATTTTGAAAAACAATAAAACCATTTTCGTTGATAAATATTCCTATTTTCATTATTAGGCCAGAAATATATATAGCAGCCCTCGTATACAGATTATATATTATCGGTGTTCAAACAAAAGATATCTCAGATTCTACTCTTACCTCTTCAATTCACTAAAAACTCCTTCCAACGAGCATTTTTGCGTGTTCTGAGAACAAGCAGCAGACACTAGGATCAGCTTTGAAGACTGTTGCAGATGACTTGTATTATCCAGTATCTCAAATCTATAACCAAACATATGAACAACATTCTGTGGCAGTTGTACGCTGACTTCCCCACACTTATCTATTATTTTTTTCTTATAAAGTTTCCTTATTTCTTTTATTTTATTTTTATCAACCAACAAACTAAGTTAGTTCACATGTTTTCCGAACTAATTTGTTTATAAACAACTTGAATAATTAGGCACGGTCTCTTATCTTACAAAAGGAGGGAAGCTACTATTTGCCTACTACCTAAGCTACCAACGCCGCACAGTCGCTGAATACAGCGCTCACATCGTATTGCGCGATAACGCTAATGACTTTTACGCTCGCGCTCAGCCGCTTTGCAGCGCAAATGGCGCGCTTGGAAACTTGCAGTTCGCTTTTTAAGCCATTGCATGTGCGCCGCCAGCTTTCAGATACGTTTCTGAGTTTCAGGTGCAAGCACAACGCCAATAACAAGTTGGGCAAATACACATTGCGAACGCAAGCAAAGCTGAGCGCTAGGCTTAAGCTTCTCACAACAACAACAATAAGAAATATAAAAACAACAACAATAAGCTGAAATTTAACAACAAACAAACAGCATCATTCAAGCTGCTGCACTTCCAGTAGGTATTTTGTGGGACTTTTTGGAATTTCTATGCATTTCCATTGAGCAGGCACTGCGCTTATTCACTTATTCATTCAGTTGTCAGACGCGCGTTGCACTTCGCGGTCGCACAGACGCTTTAGTCGAAAATTTTGGCTTAATTTTAACACTCGGGTGCTCGGTTGTAGCGTAGCAAAGACAGAGTAAAAACAAAAATAAAAACAAAAACAAATAAAAGTCTCATTGCCCAGCAACGAAGAAGACGTGAAAGACGTGGAGGCAAAGAAAAACAACGGCGCTAGCAAAAGCTTGCTTTGCATACAAGTCTACGTAAGACACACACACACACACTCAGGCGCTTATGTGTATGTGTGTGAGTAGCGTACAAGCCGTCAACTTTCGGTCTCGAGCGCGCTGAGCACATTCGCTTAGCACAGAAACAGTCAGCGTCTGCTCGCGTACGCACGCATGCGCAACACTTTCGCTTTTCGTCTTAACTTCGCCTTACCGCCTTAAAAGTCGTTCAGCGTCGCCCTTTGTCGCTTGTGTGGCTACTTGCTTTTGGCTACGCTGTACGTGCTTTCCGTACAAACAATTCGCGCAGGATCAATTCGTGTTTCATATCCTTAAACACTCCGCTGTCGTGTTTGTTTTGTGTACGTGTGCGTGTGTGTGTGTGATTGTGTGCATGCAATTTAACATTCAACTCTACAAAACGCGATTATGCCACAGCCTGCGTAATGCTGGTTGGCGAACGGAACACTTACAAATTCTACATAATCGGTTATAATCTATTCGGCAAGACGTTCGACACGCTCACCAGCGCTTAGCGTGTTGCTAGCTGCACTCAAAAATTTCAAACACATTTTCGCCAAAAAAAATATATATTTATAAATCAATTACGACGCGTTACGTGTGTGCGCCGCCGCATTAAATAAAGTAAAAAATAAAAAAAGAAGAGAAAATTCGCAAAGTGCCAAATATTTAAGCATTTTACTTGTAAAATTACCAACTAAAATAATTATTCTAATTTATTTAACATTTTAATATTTAAGTAAACACTAAAACTACGTTTAAGTGCAAACACGAGCTGTACCTTAGTAAATAAGTATCCTGTGCGACGAGGACAACATTAATTTCGATAGAGAAAGAGAGAGAATATTGAATTTAAGAAGAATTTCAAGAATTGGCAGTGAAAATGGCAAAGCAACGCCTACGCATTGGTTTATTATTAAGGTGAGTGAAATTATTTATTTATGGAAATTAGTTTTAAAATATTACTGTAGTTAAAAATTGTATAAAAAAAAATATTTCATTAAAAAAATTAATTGAAATGAATACTCAACAGAAACATAATACAAATAGATAATAAAAAAGTAAAACAGAAAAAAAAAATAAATAAAAATAAAAATAAATAATAAATAAAATAAAAATAAAAAAATATAAAAATATATACTGAAAAAAAATTATATAAAGAATATATAAAATTATAAAATATTATAATTAAAATATATATAAATATAGAAAATATGCAATTGATAACAAAAATATGAAAAATTTAGTATGACTTGCATTGAAAATTTTAATAATTGATTTAACGAAATACTAAATAAACAAATGAAAAATTACAGCACAGAATTTAATAAATAAATAAAAATAAAAAATAATAATTGATAAATAAATATTTATATAAAAGCTTAACTGATAATACTGCTTATTTGATAATCTATATAATATAATAATATATAAATAAAATATTGACAAATAAATTATTTATGCTGGAGAAATATTATAAAGTTCCAAATTTATTTAGAAAGAAATAAATATAGAAAAAAATATTACAATATTTTATTTTTAACGAAAAAGTAATAAAAATAATTTAAAAAATAAATAAAAATAATTAAAAAAATATAAAAATAATTAAAAAAAAAATAAAAATAATTAAAAAAAAAAATAATTTAAAAAAAAAAATAAAAATAATTTAAAAATAATAATTTAAAAAAATCATAATTTAATAAGAGCGAAAAATCTCCAATCAGAATGAAAATCGATAATTTTAAATAATACTGAAAATTACAAAAAATGTTAATGCTAACATATTAATTTCAATTTCAAAAATAATTAAATTAGCGCAAATTGAAATTATTTTAAACAGTTCGAAGTCTTTCTATCTTTGAATATTTACTTTTTTGGGTAATATTTAGAATTAATTTTAAATTAATTGTTAACTATATCAGCTAGTTAAAAAAAAAATAATCTTTGAATAAAATTTGTTATAAATTTTTTAACAATTATTTAGCAAAAATATTATTATTGTGAAATAAAAGAGCGATTTTGTATTAAAAAATGTCTCAATTAATTTTGTGAAGAAAATTGCAATTTTACATTTTAAAAAAAAAAAAACGTTTTCTTAAAGTTTTTTTAAAGTGAAAAAATCACACATTGGGTGAGTCAGAACAGCAAATTTCCAAATAATCACATGAAACAAGTTATGATGTAAATTTTTTATAACTTTTGGAGACATTTTCATATACTTTATACAGAATTTTTATAAATTTTTAATGGAGTATTTGACACACTGTAGTATTTACATACAGTGCATGTCGAAATAACGAAAACTAAAAATAAATACATTTTTTTAATCAGATAAAATCAGTAATAAAAAATTCGAACACGTACTAAATACCTGTGTGTAAACTCTTCCACAAAGAGGTCATTCCCTTAAAACTCAAAATATTTAAAAGACCTGCTTAAGAGATTCACGCAATTATAGACACAACAGCACCTTATCTAAGAACACCTCAAGAAGTTGTTTAACATTTATTCCACAACACACACTTGCTTGTTGTAAATTTATGTGCTAGCCAATGGCAAGATAACACTAGAAAAGAAATAAATTTGGAAAAAAAAACTTTAAATAAAAATAAAAAATAAACAATTTAAATGCAAATTAGCAAAAAACCAACAACAAAAGCAATTAACTTGGTGGCGATACCGCCTAAAACGCTTCCGTCAAGCACTAGACAGCACACACACACACACTGTTCAAATTCAAATTAAAAACGTAATTAAATTTGCGACGCTTCTGCACAACTTAAGCCATTTGTCGAGTCGAACTCAAGGGCAGCGCATTAAACAAACGAGCATTAAAACATTAGCAAAGCGGCAATAAAAACAAAAAAAAAAAACAAGAAAGCAAAAAGAATGGACATTAAAAAAGAATTAACAGCCAGAGGCGTTGATAAAGGCATAAAGTTATATATGCTTGAGTGTATACTCGAATAAAGCGTGATAAGAGTCACATGATTGAAGAGCACGCGCTGTTCTTATATGCGTTTGGCAATCTGTTTGTATGCACTGTGGTGTTTGTCATATGCTCGCACTTAACTAGTTTCTGTGACATAGGAAATCACTAATTAATTATCCAATTAATTTACTTAAAGCGAATTGGCTAATAGTCAGTCACCTTGATTTCAATCAACGCACTGCCAGTAGTGCGAAAGGCATGAACACTAATGCGTCAAATTATTCCGCGCAGACTCGTTGAAATTTGCAAGTCAGATGACAGTGGCGCAGACTTGAAAGAATTAGTTATTTAAATTATGCTTAAGTAAATAGAAACACACCCACTTGCGCGCGAATGCGATAAAACTGTATGCGGTTTATCGCTGTAGGTAGAAATTGTGTCAAGGTGATTTGGAAATTTATTCTATTTGTTTTTTTTTTCTCTAGAACTAGTTGAGAAGTACATATGTATGTTAAAAATATTGATTTTATGAAAATCGAAATAATAAATAAAAAAATATTGTTTTAAAAGCGAAAATATCGCAGAAAATATTTTTTGTTGCTATTTCGAAATACATAATAATTTTCGAATTATAAAAAAATTTCGAAAATAAGTAGTTTTCGAGTTGAAAAATACGTTTTAGACTGCTACTTGGTAAATTTTATTAATAACATTTTAATTTTTTTTTTTTTTTTGAAATGATAAATATTGAAAAGAAATTTTAATTGCTAACTTTACTTCCCCTCTTTTTGTCAAATTCATCGCTTACTGTTGCTGCTACTCATATCAATTTCTAAGCACCATTTGCATTCCAAAGCAAACATCAACCAAATTCGAAAGTCACCGTTAATGGTGAGTGAAGAAATGCTTCCGAGCTACTATTCGTTGGTCGTATACCTTTGTTGTCCGCGACTTTACATAATAACTGCCATATGTGCGCTGTAATATATGAATATGAATATGTTTATAACGTTGGCATAACCTTCATAATATGAATTTCTTAACGAATTTGTATATAAATTTTTAATTAACTCTCCCTTTTTAACGGAATCATTACACAATGTAATAATTTATTAAGTTATTTTTGATGAAAAGGCAATATAATTAAGATAAACGAAAGAAAGATGGTTCAAATAAATTGGTAATGAATAAATTATGATATATATATCTTTAATGAATACTCTTTTATGTTGAAAGAAATTATTTTCGGATAAAAAAATAGTTTTTAATTAAAAAATTATATTTTTATAATAAAAAAATAAAAAAATAAATTATTTTCAGTTAAAAAAATAATTTTTAATTATAAAAAATATAAAATTTTAAAATAAAAATTTAAAATAAATATAAAATTTTATAATTAAAAATTAATTAAAAAAAATTAAAAATTAATTAAAAAAAATAAAATTTTATAATTAAAAATTTATTTATCTAAAAAATTTATTATTTTTCGTTTTACATTTTTCTTATTTTTATACTACAAAAAAAAAAAATATTTTTATACAATAAAAATAAAAAAATTTAAATTACTAATTACAATATATGAAAAAAAAAAAATAAAAATAAAATTAAAAAAAAAATAATAATTTTGAGATATTTTTGATACAAAATTTTTTTTTACGAAATATATCGAACAGAATGGTAAGCAATTTGAAATTGTACATATTTTCTTAAATAAATAATTAGTAAAAAAATAAAACTTCAGAAGAGATTAAACATTTTTCAATAATATATTATAAAATAAAATGCTGAAAATTATAATATTGAATTATAGAAGTAAATAAAAAATATATTAAAAATAATTAATAAAAAATAAAATATTTTTTATTAAATATTTCACTTTACCAAAAATATAAATTTTTCGAAATTCATAGAAACCGCCATAAATAAACATGAAAAAAATTATTTCACACAAAATTTCAAACAAATGATGCCATACACTATTCAAAAGCCACTTATACACTTTTCAAAAACCCACCGAGGCAATAAAACTTGCACGTGAAGCAACTATCTTTTGTTATGCAATACACAATGCGAAAAGCCGCAAGAAACCAATGAAGACAAGAAAAATCGTTTCAAATTAAACACTTCTATTATGGAAATCGAAATACATACGAGACAGCCGCAAAATTACAATAAACAAATTAGTTATGTAAGGAAGCGAAACAAAAAAGCCAGCAAATAAATTAAAACATACAATGAAGGCCTATAAAATGGCTGAATGGACCATTAAAATGCCACAATAAATTTGCGCGCTATCAAAAGGTACGCCACAGGTCTGTTACATATAAATTTCTTGTTATTTATACAAATGTGTTGAAACATATGTGTATATATACATTTGTAACTTAGAAACATGTACTTAAGCCGCTATCTATACGAAGAATCTCCAAAGCCTCATCACACAACTTCGCTTTATGCCATTGAGCGGTGGCCGGCAGCCGCTGTCAACGCACAATTCATTTGCAACCTACTTACATATCAAATGAAATTATAACAATAGCACTATGTAGCTACAACAACAACAACAACAATGTGTGTGTTGTTTTGTTTTGTTGTAATGACAAAAATGCGGTAGGCATATGTTGCTATTTGTCGACGAAAAACAAAAAGAAATACACAACAAAACAAACAATGCAACAACAACAGCCAGTTGGCAACATGGCAACAGCAGTAGCAGCAGCAAAAGCAACAACAGCAATTAACATGCCTGTGCTTGACTTGCGTTGGTGTTGGTGCTGTTTGCTGTTGCTGTTTGCGGTTGCTTGCCGTTCATTTGAGTTTCACTTTCATTTTCATTTTCAGCCAACCTACATAAGGCTTTTGTATATGCGTAGCGAGACTTATGCATTAAGGTATAAGATATATGTATGTATGTACAATAAAAATGATAAAGCGTGCTGAGCATAAGTGGACGCGCAAAGACTTGCCAATTTGCGAGAAGGAAGCGTCAAATGAAATGAGATATGAATGTGTGCATTTGAATATGTAGATATGGCATATAAATATGCATTTTTTTTAATTTTTTAAATATTTTTTTTTTATATATTTTTGTGTGAATATGAAAATTTTTAACTGAGTTATGTGTAAATTTATGCATATTTATTTATTACGTTTATTGTTGTTGTAAACGTACATATATAGCGGTTTTGTGAAAAGAAATCTATTATTTTTCCTATAGTTTGCTTTAGTAATCGACATCTCGTGTTGTATTATATACGTTAAATCTGCCTGTAAAAAAAATTAAATTATTTAAATAATATAAGAGAGCACACGAGGCATATAAATAGTTGTCATATTGGTTTAGTTGTTCTTTAAATGCTATATTATTGGTCATATTGACGTATAATAGTAATACATAAATAATGAACTAAATTTGCGATTTTTATTAAAATAATTTGATTATTTTTAAATATTTTTTTTAATATAAAATTATTTTTTTTTTATGAAATATTAACTTTGATTATTCAAATGGTGTACATTAAATAAAAAAAAATATTAGTTTTGCACCAACATTACTAAATTAATATCTAACTAAAATATTCATACCGAATCTAACTTACCAAAAAAAAGTAACATAAAAAATTTAAATTAATTTTTTATAAGTGTGTATACGATCATATAAATTTAGGCAAGCACTGAGGGAAGTAAAAGTCCATATTGACCCTGATAACTTTCATGGTCATTAAATGACGTATTTATGATATGATAGTTAAACGAAGTGAACTCAACCAAATTTTATATTAATTCAAATTTAAGGCTTATCACGATAGTACACAAATATCGAATGTTTAAATAAAAGAAAATAAATTACTAATTTACAATATATGAAAAAAAATAATTTTGAGATATTTTGGATACAAATTTTTTTTTTACGAAATATATCAAACAGAATGGTAAGCAATTTGAAATTGTGCATATTTTCTTAAATAAATAATTAGTAGAAAAATAAAACTTCAGAAGAAATTAAAAATTTATCATTAATATTATAAAATAAAATGCTGAAAATTATATTAAATTAAATTTATGGCTTATCACGATAGTACACAAATATCGAAAGCTTCAAAATTTTGGACTCGAAAAAAAGTTTAACAGTTTAAAGCAGCAATCAACACTTTTTTAACTGAATTAATATTTTTGATTAATTTTCGCAAAAAGATCAGAACAATTGGTAATTAAGTCAAATCATTATCAATTTAAATTTGAAAGTAAAATTTTTATATTCAAACTCCAGTTAAATCTCTTGTGAATCTCCTCTCAACCCCTTCCAAGTACTGATTTAATTATGTCAGCGCTGGCGCACTTAAACAAAATTACTTTCAATTCAAAAAATCAATTTCATTATTACGAGCATTTTGGGCGAGATGCAGAAATTAATCAAGTCAGCTGGCTAATTTGCAAATCAATGCAATTACGGTATGATAATAAATTTGAAGACCCATCCACCTTTTAGTGTGTTGCCTTTTTGCCAATTTCGCTTTTGCTTTCATTCCAAAGCGGCATTTTTTTACGATGGGCAGTCAACAACATGTTGATAACACTTTTAAATGTTGCTAATGCGGCATGTTGATATACAAATGGATTTTTGTTGTTGTTTTCGAAATTTATTGCTTTCATGTTATGAAATTATGTTGTTTTGTTGCTTTTTTATTGCTTTGAGATTAAATTAAATTTCTTGAACCGATATTGTCTTGTTGCACAATGATTGGGTTGGGAAAGATGTAATGATTATGTAATATGTGATAGCTGTAAATGTTGTTTAATTTATTACAGAGTGTTGAACAGTTGTTCAATTTACATTGAAATGTTGTAACTCAAAATTTTATGAGTTATATTATTTTTATATGAAGATGGGTATATTGTTAAAAGGGTATATTGTTTATATCAAACAAAAGCATATTTGGATTGCTTTCTGACGAGATACAGCAACAAAATATCACACATTACAAAAAAAAAAATTAATTTCACTTCAAATTTTTTGAACACAATTTCAACTAATTAGTCCACTGTCAAATAAACCACCATTTAATCATGCCAATCACAAACTTATGCACAATATTAACTCGCCAAGCACCACAATAGTCAACGCAAAATAAAAAAAACTTAATTAAACTCAAATAAATTAGCTAGCAAAATTAATGACGAATGGCATTTGCAATTAATCATCAAACCATTGGCGGATATAAAGTGGCAAGTCAGTTGGAAAAAAATTAGAACTGAAATGAAATTAAAACCAGAAAGTGTGCAAAAAACACACAACTCGTGTTATAGTCGTGTGTTTGTCCAGTGAGCAGTGACAGATGATGCGCAGATGACTGACAGTAAGGCGCAGCTCAGGTTTTTGAAAACTAGCATTCAATTAATTATTAAATTAATTGGATTTTGATAGATGTGGAAGATGCTTTTTGGTTGAAATATTGCTGCTTCTGTAGGTGACTGAACTGAGGGCAATTAAGCGCTGTTGGTTGCTGAAAATAGTAATAATTGTTGCTAGTTGAAAATTAAAAAAAAATTAAAAAATAATTAAATAAAAAAATTAATTTAACAAAAATTAAAATTAAAATTGAATTAATTCAAAGAGTTAAAAATTAAAAATAAATTTAAAAAAATATTTAAATAAAAAAATTAAAAAAATATTAAAATAAAAAAAATTAAAAAAATGATTAAATAAAAAAATTAAAAAATAAATATTTAAATAAAAAAAATTAATTTAACAATAATTAAAATTAAAATTGAATTAATTCAAAGAATTAAAAATAAATTTAAAAAAATATTTAAGTAAAAAAAATTAAAAAAATATTTAAATAAAATTTAAAAAAATATTTAAATGTAAAAAATAAAAAAAAATATTTAAATAAAAAAAATTTAAAAAATATTTAAATGAAAAAAATATTTAAATAAAAAAATTAATTTAACAATAATTAAAATTAAAATTGAATTAATTCAAAGAATTAAAAATAAATTTAAAAAAATATTTAAGTAAAAAAATTAAAAAAATATTTAAATAAAATTTAAAAAAATATTTAAATGTAAAAAATAAAAAAAATATTTAAATATAAAAAATTAAAAAAATATTTAAATAGAAAAATATTTAAATAAAAAAAATTAATTTAACAATAATTAAAATTAAAAATGAATTAAATCGTGCAAATTTTCATATTTTTTTAACTAAAAAATGTATGTACTCACGCAATAAGTGGGATTATTTAATTCGTTTTTTTATGTCATATACAAATTAACTTTGAGTTGAAATATTAAAAAAAAAAAATAAAAAAAAATTTAAAGTTTACCCAAAAAATCCAGTTTTCCACTAGGAACTATCCTTTCTCTTCTGTCATTCTTCATTTATATAGCCACCATAATTCATCACATCAAATTGTTCACTTCAGAAACTTGTTTAATTTTGAACTCTTAATTGCTACCTTGAACCAACAACAACTTGTCTAAATCTGTAGCATGCGAATCACAATTGCCAAGAGCAATTCTTTTTAATATTTCAATATTTTTTTTTGTAACTTTTTTTCTAAATTATTTATTTCTGTGATACATTTTGCGTTTTTTGTGACTCTGTTCTTTTGGTAGACTTTTATGTGAACTGCTCGAGAATGCTTTTGTTTTCGCAGATATTCTGTGCGGTCAACTGGTTTTGTTAACTTGAAAAATCACAAAAAATTGCTAATATATGTAAATATTTAGTTCAAGATATTATTTTAGACTTAGCGTAATATTTTTTATGGTTGACTAATGATGACGTGCTTATATAGCCAGTTAAACGAGATTTATGCTACTTTGACGGAGCGTATTTTAATATAATTTTTGTTTTGCCTAATTTTGGTGAAAAGTTGATAACCAAAGCGCTGTGTAGAAGAAAAAGAAATTAAACAAATATATTTTTTATCAACAATTGTTGGTAATTTATAGGTTGAAATTGCTAAAAACAAGCTACTTTCTGTCATTCTTGTATTAGTGCAAGCCAAAGACCGTTAAAAAATTAAAGGAATAATATATGATTTTTTTAAATTATTTGTTTTGATTATTTGTGAAACGTATTAGAATGCTTTTTTTTTGATTTTGATGTTACTTACGGTCATATATGATTTTGTTTTCATTTTATTATTGAATATTAATTTCAAGGCTTCAGCAGTTGCCACTTAGTTACATTAATAGACAACACACTTGAACAATTAAACATTTATTTTTTTAATTTTTAATATTAATTGAAGAATTTCAAATATATATAAGTAGCACTCATTCTGTCAAGAGCTCTAAAACTATTCCTTGCTGCAAGTAAGTGCCAAAAAATAAAAAATAATAATAATTTAAAAAATAATAATAAATTTAGCCCAAAATAATGAAAAAAAAACCTAATATTATTGAATATAATTTAAAATTTTAAACTACAACAAAAACAACAACTCAACACAACAAACAATAATAAACGTCAATCACACTCGCAACAAATTAGCATTGAAAAATTGTTTCCATTTTTTGTTTTTGTTTTTTTTTTTGTTTTCAATTTTTTGTTAATACCGTTTTTTATTATTATTTACTGCTTTGGAAGTTCCCACTTGAGTAACGAAAAATATTCAAGTGCGCCACATGAAATACTCGATACAGTGTACTTTTGATTTTTTAATGGGATTTCAAACGGCAAGTGACTACATGCGCTTTTTGTTGTTGTTGCAAATCGAACAGCGAACTTGAATTTTTTTTGGCACTCATTTGTGATGAGTACGGCACGTGATGTGTAACACGAAGTAGTATATATACATATATATGATATATGATTTATTAACAGACATACTTTTGAAATGAAAAATGAGAAAAGAATACCTACAAATGGAGACATATAGTTTTTTCCTATATATGTGAATAAATCTTCGTGTCCACACAACAAAAAATTTCTCAATAAATACAAGCAAGTGTACAACAAGCACTTACACGCCAATTACTTGAATTGCAAACACTTGCCACAAGTAGCCAGTCAGTCAGTCTGCCGGCCAGCCAAGTGGCTTTGTGTGTGCCACAAATGAAGCAGCAGTGTCAGTCAAAGTGGCACATGGCCTTCCAGTTCGCATCGGTGGACAACGATGGCCACTTGAATTGAATGACGCGCCGTAAAGCGTTTAACATTTTTTTACACAAATTGCAAAGAAATATATTATATTTATATATGGTACATACACACATACACATACATATATAAAACTATATAAATATGTATATAAGTATATGAGTGTGTGCGTTTGGAATTCTCTGAATTCACCTGCATTTGCATACAGACAACAAGAATTTCAAGCAGCACATCACGTAGTGCAGAGGTGTGAAGAATTGCAATGTTCCAGCTAAATTCGTAGCGCTTTTGAGCAATCGAGTTTGTCGCTTAAGTCTTTTGTTTGGCTGGCAGCGTCAAGTGCGGCGGCGGCGGCGCATCTGCCAATAGTGTTTGACCTTATAGTTAATGAGTTGTTGTTGTGTAGGCAAGCGTTGGTGTTGGCAAAAATTTGTTGATAGCAATAACAAAAATTATAAAACAACAACAACAAGCACACGTCATTAAGTGCACTTATTGAAAAACTTTTTTATTTAACAACAAAGTGGTTCAATTGTTTTTTTCGCGCATTTTTTGTTGTTAATTAGTTTAATTTGTTTTTATTTTTTTTCTTGCCCGATTGCTTTAATGCATTTAATTTTGTTTGGTCGCTGCTGTGCGCTATAAAAAGCATTTAATTTATTTTTATGCAAGTTGACGTTTTTCCGCTGAAATTGAAATTGTTTATGGCGTGTCCTTGAAATTCGCACAAAGTCAATGTGCAACGCCGTGTTGAATGTCAGCGCATGTTGTGCGCGCTGTTTAAGCCACAAACAAATCGCTTTGATGGCATGGCATGTAATTGTTTTGCAAAATTAAATCATTAATAAACAGCTGCAAAATGTAGCTGGTATGTGACAAATCGATTGTGCGAAGATAACTAATATGTGCAATAAATAAATATCAGCTGAGGTATTTGTCAATGGCAATTATCATGTGGTATAATGTTGTTATTATTCACATGATTTTGCGACTTGGGAAAAATAAAAAATATAAAATAAATAATATTATGAAAAATAATTAATATTACAAAAAATATATAGATATTATTATTATTTTTAATTAAATTCATGGTTATTATTATTAAATTTGCATTAATTTTAATTTACAATAATTTCTCTTTTTTCATATTTAGATTTAATGTTTTTTCATTTCAATTTAATTTATTTAATTTTTTATATATTTAGATGATGATTTTTTTATATAATTTTTTGTTTTTCTAAAAAAAAATATTAATTAAGCTTAATTTAGATTTATTAAATTTTGAACAATTTAGTAATTTAAATTTATTTTAAATATTTATTGTAAATAATTTAAATTTATTTCATTATTATTTTTATTTTTATTTTTTTTTATTTTTATGATTTTTTTAAGTAAAAAAAGTTTATAGATTTTTTTTGGTTATGCTAAATTTATTAAATTTTTTTATTCAGAATAGATTTATTCAATTTTAAACAATTTAATAATATTTTAAATTTATTTCATTTTTTTTTGTATTTTTATTTTATTTTTTCATTTATGATTTTTTTATGTAAAAAAAAAGTTTTTAGAAATTTTTGTGGTTATGTGCTAATTTTATTAATTTTTTTCATTAAAAATTGTTTGCATTATTTTTTTAAATACTCTATATTAACTCTATCATATATTTCGTTTGATTTCGAAAATTAATTTTTTATTCTCTCTTTCTTTCTAGGTGAGTTTTATAAATAAATAAATTTAAATAAATACTTATGTGAGTATCTTCATTTATAAATTTCATTTAAGTTAAAGAAATAGTTTTTATATAAAATTCGAAAGCAAGTCAAATATATAATTTGTACCACTGTGCTTACTGAAACCTTGTGATCAAACACATTTCTTTTTTTGAAATTGGTTTCCTACCTGTTTTGTAAAATGAAAAACGCAAACACTAAAAATGCCACAACAATGCCACAATCAAGCGATGCGCACGCAACAAAATGAGGACGAGCGACAGGCAGTCAGCAAACACACACACACACACACGCAAGAAAACACTTTACATAAATTACACATTCAGATGAAGATGAAAGTGAAATCTCTTTCAAGCACACACTATCAAATTCAGCACACAGCAGCTGCAGCAGCAGTGGTTGGTACAACAACAACACACACTTGAACGCATAGCAAGTCTGTTCGTAGTCGCCGACCGCAACGAAAATGAAAACGAAAGTGTTAAGTGTGGCTGCAAACACCAACAACACGCAAGCTTCACACAGCAACAGATCAACTGACTGACAGCCCGTTTTGTTGGTGGGCAGTGAAATTGAGTTGTGAAGATGAAACCGGCGCGAGAGTACCGTTTTCACTGCCGCCCGTGCGTATAAAGTAAAGCAACGTAAGTGTTGTTGTTGTTGCGTTGTTGCTTGTGCTGACAACGATGGTCAACGGTGAAGAGCACTCGTTTGCACATCAAAAGTGTAGTGTTGTAGCCATCACACATCAGCTTTCCAGCTTTGCCTTTGTAAAGCACTCTTACGCTGTGTAGCCTCGTGCTGTTTATACAATCGCTGTCAAGGCGTACGTCATAGGACGCATAACGTAATCGCCGTTAATGCGTTTATTTAATAGCGTGAATGTGAAATGCACGACACATAGAAGCTCTGGAGAGGTAGCTCAAGTCATACATACAGAAAAATATATTTATGAATTTCGTAAAAATTATTTTGTTGAGCATTGTTGTTGTTTGGAGTCGTTGCCACATACCATGAAGGACAAATGCTTATTAATATTATTTACAAAGAATGAATATGTTCATATGCAGTTATATGCAGTTATATATATCAGAAAATCTCATTGATCACATAAATATCTATTCTACAGTACAAAATCTCCCACTTAAGTGTTATTTATAAAATCCGACACATATTATAAATTATCTGTACTCATACTTTTGTGTAACACTGTGTTCAGTCAGCACTTCACTTTCATGCATTTGCCACATAAATTTCCAATATAGTATTACAACAGCGCTCATAAGCAGGCATTTATGTCGTCATCGACCATCGCCGGCTGGTAGGCTGTGCAACTGTGCGGCTGTGTGAAAAGACGCACGCATGCGTCCTCATTTCATACACTCAAGTTTCAATTTCTGTGCTGGTATGTCAGTATGAGCTCATAAGCACACTTAAATCAAAATCAAGTTTGCATATGCCAGGCACGTAGGTGCGTGTAAATATGAAATTTTTGCTTTTTTTCTTCTTCTGCTTTTTATATAAGAAAGTGTAGAAGCAAACAATGTGAGTGTTGGCTAACAGTTGGCGCTAACCATTAGCATAGCAAATAAAGTAGAAAGTTTATATTAAATTAATATTAACAAGCCGCTTATCAGCCGGGGTATGTTTATAAGTGCAAGGTCGCACAAAAGCATTGGATTTTGCATAATTCAAAATTTAATTAATTAAAAATCAAAGACGTCACGCGTTGAATGCGGTGTTTGGAGGAACGCAATTAAACGATATTGTTGGATGTTATAGTTATGCGTTGATTTTGTATTAATTTTTTCACTTTTTATTACGAACACACTGTGCTACAATGCACGTATCAAATGCCTTTGGAGTTAGTTGAAATTTTTCTAAATAATTTCATTTATGATAAATGCATGGCTCTTGCGGTTGATTTCTATTTCGCCGTATTGGGGCGTGTTGGCCGATGATGCAAGCTTCGTTTACTGATAATTTTGTATAAATAAATATTTCCGTATGACTTATTTATAGCACAGTTATGCATTGTTGTGTATAAATACATGCTAATTAGGCGTCAATTAGCATAAACATTAGCGGTAAATTAACACAAAGCCGAGACTTTACATTGTATGCGGTTATGTTAATGCATAAGCATGAAAATTGTAAAAGTAAAATGCAAGATTTTTATCTCAGCGGGTTTCAGTTTCGATTTAGTTGAGAAATGTCGCTAAAATCAATGAAAATTTAAATTTCACATGATTTACATAGCAGTCTCTTGAATATTCATGCTGTTTTTTTTTCAATAAAAAAAAATTTTGCAATAAAAAAAATCATGAAAAATCAAAAAGTGATTATAGATCAACCATAAATTTATTGAAAATTAAAAAAAAAATAATTAAGAAGTAATAATAAAATTTTATTTGTTCCAATTTATACTTTCTCGCAAAAAATTTGGAATACTAAATAATTTTGTCTAACAAAACACTTAAGCTACATACTTGCTGTGTCAAAAAGTCAAACCAAAGACTTAAGCAACGAACTTTTTTTTTTTTTTTTTTTTTTTTTGACAGGAGTCAATGTACAAATAAATTGGAATAATAAAAGACTTAAGCAACAAACCGATTGCGTAAAAAAATCAAATTACTATACTCGCTAGAAGAAAAAATGCCATGAAATGTACATATAAATAAACTCTTACGTAAACAATCATTTCATTGCATATTGTCTGCTATAGTTTACTTATTTTTTTTTTTGCAAAAACATTATTTACTCCATATGCTGATAAAAAAGAAATACCAAAATGCATACAAAATCGTTAAAATATTTTTTTTTTTTTCATTACAATCAAATTTTTACCAACAATAACAAATAACTCTCAAAAATGCACAGTCCAAGTGATATCTACTCTTATAAATGCTTCAACTTTTTCAAAATTCTCAAAACAACTTTCTGGCGCCTACATTCTAGCCAAACATTTGATTAAGCATGCTTTTATGCAGATGCGTGTATATTTAAATTCACTTTTAGTACAAAACTAGTATTGGGTCTAACGTTATTTTGTTATTTATGCAAGCAATAATAATTCATTTGCACGAATTCCTTTCTCAAAAAAAAGGCACCAAACTTGTTCGAATTTTTCATTTGACTTGCATCAAGTTGTCTCAATGCTTTTTTTATATCTTACTGTCTTTTGCTATCACAACAGCTCAACCTCTCAACTGCTTTTTGACAGAAATTAACGACTTGTCGAACATTTCTAATTGCCCTGCAGTCTGCGAGGCATAATTTAAAAAATAAACCAGTTAATCCCGTACACTTTCTCTTAAATTATTCTAATGATTTTGGGTGACTTGTGTTTTCTTTTTTTTTTTTTTTTTGAGGAAAAAAATAAAATATTTATAAATACCTTTAATTAGTGAAGCGCTGAAACGTGAGATTTTTTTCTTTAAGCATCTGCATTTAGTTTTTCCTTTTGTGCATGTTTTCTATGCCACAAGCATAAGTTTATGAGCTAATTTGGTGATAAAAAGTTATAAAAACTTGCAATCAATTCGGTTTCAGAGTTTTATGATGCACCTTTACTGGCTTTATGTTGGGATTATTTGAATATTTTTAGATTTTTTAACTGTATATTGAAAGGAATGCCGATTTTATGTCACAACTAATACCTGATTTGGTTTTAAATTTAACATTATCCCCAATGGAAATCAAATCCGATGTTCAACTTGAATTTAAGCTTGGTATAAATACTTTATTTTATTTATTATTTTGAATACTTTTGTTTAGATTTAATTTTTTTTTTAATTCTTGTCGTTTATTAAGTGGAAATAGCAAAATAACTATAAAATCTTGCTTTCTCAGCGCCAATGCATACATAAATTCGTTTAACTCAAGACTTAAGCTACAAACTTGATGAAGAAGAGGTAACTAAAGACTTAAACTACAAACTTCAAATGAACTATGTGAACAAAAGACTTAAGCAGCGAACTTGTTTCATACTGAAGTCAATGTACAAATAATTTGTAGCAACAAACGATTTGAGCAATGAAAATGCTGCATTTAAATGTCATTATTCTACTTGCTACTGCTCTGAAGATACAAAATTTAGGTTTAGGCTATATTGCACCTTTAGGTTTGAAAATGTTGTTACTATGATAGATAAATCTAAATTAATACTTTTATATAGAATCCGGTGAAGTTAGAGTGACAGTGATTCTTCAATACAGTTGATGAAAGTTATCAAAACCATACACGATGAATGAGATATGAAACTAAAGCGAAAGCAAAAGAATTTCCTTGTAGACACTCTACCATATGCTAATTCTTTTTACACTTTCTTTACTCCGTAGTCAACCACTAGTTTCACACAAAAAAATCCACAACTGTTTATTTATATATATGTATATTACATATACTATACGTCGTACTATATACTATATCTTCATCCAAACACCCCTTTGTACAACAACAACAGACAAATCATAATCCAAATACACAAATATTAGTTAATCACTTCTATTACTTTTATTTGTTGTTTGTGTATTGTCGTCGTAACACTTTCGTTTTCTCCGCGCTCATAATGCCTAATTTACTTTACACTTCCACATTCATTTATGCGAAACACAAATAAGTGGACTTGCACGCGAGCGCGGCACACAATTTCACAATCTTTGCTACTTTGTCCATTCGCATTTACATTAATATTTTGCGCAGTCAGTCACACGCATACACTACGCTGTGCAAATAGAAATAGAAATATATTTTAATTTTTGTTGTTGGTTGCTTATTTGCAGCACACAAACACACACACACACAGATGGACGTACGGCCGACGTTTATTGTGCAACAAGCTGCAAAAATGCACACTTTGTTTCACTTCGCATTCGCTGCATTGCATTTCGCCGCGTTTCGCCCCGCTCGACGGCATTTTCAGCATATTTGCTTCACCTTTGCTTTGCCATAATTTTTACTTTGGCACATGAAAAGCGCACAATGCGGTATTGACTTTAGTTGACTGCATTTTTTTCTTTTTCTCTCTCTCTCTTTGTTTGTTTTTGTTTTTGTTTTTATATTCATCTTTACATTTTCACATTTTGGTTTATTTTCGCGTTTTCTCACACACAGCACGACAAATATTTACTTCTTCTGCTATTTATTCACCATTTTCTTTTACTTACTTTTTTCGGTTTTTTCCACTGCTTTTGTTGTGAGTGCTGCCACCTAGTTTTTCATGTGCATTTTGCTCACTTGCCGCCGCATTGTTGTTGTTTGCCTTATTTGCCTGCAATTACATATGTTCATTTATGCAGTTGTCATCTCCTTACGCGGTGAACCTTGTCTGCGCCGATAGAATTGCAAATGCAACACTGAAATTTCGTGGAAACGTTGTCTGTTTTGTTGTTGTTGGTATTTTCCAAGTAAGTAACAATGTATTGAGTTTGTCTCATGCGCATGCTCATAACACTCTTTACAAGACGCTGTGTAATTTAAGATGCGACATTTGATTCTTGGCGTTTCGTAAAAGAGCGCGGCGTGCCGGTGACTCGCTCTTAAATACTTGTATCCAGCAACCAGATTTTGATTTTGCTTTTGTAAATACTTGTGTCTGTATATGTAGATGTGTGTGTGTGTGTGTGTGCATTACCGTTGGCATGACAAGTCACATGTTTACCTCCAGTTACGTGCCACGATAAAAGATTACGTACACATGCAGAGCCGTCAAACCAGTTGCTTGTACTTTTTTTACCACCGCTGTGTCTCTATTTTTTCCTTCTTTGTCTGCAAAAATTTTAATTTTGATACCTTGTTTAATTGGTTTGAGTTTTCCAATTGAAATTGTTTTTTCTTTTGCTGGTGGAATTTTAATTCAAATATTCAGAATCTACTTATTTATTGTGATTTCATTGATTTTTGAAATATTATTTTTAATGCAAAAAAAACATGTTTAATTTTCTCCCAATTGTAATATATTTTTTCAAATGATGCCAAGCTACATAGGTCCATAAGACTTCGAATTTATCAATATTGACTATCTAAATAATTTAAATAATATAATGATTTAATTTTCTTCTTATTTAGTTTAATTTAAATTTTCTGTCAAATAAAAAGTTTAAAATAATATTTATGTGACAATAAATTTATCGATATCATTTTGTAAATAATTTTTTTAATAAAAACAAGAAAAAACGTTAACTTCGGCTGTACCGAGGCTAATATAGTAACTTTTAGTAACTATGTGCTTAAGCAAATTTAAAGACGTAAGAAACAGTAAGTAAAAAAAAGAAATCAATTTACTAATTCTTTTTAGTCGGGTTGTTTGCTAGAAACATTAAGGTTATATAGTTAACCGATCTGAACAATTTCTTCGGAGATTATATTATTACCTTAAGCAGTAATCCATGTCAAATTTCGTGAAGATACCACGACAAATGCGAAATTTTTCCATACAAGCCATTGATTCCGATCGTTCAGTTTGTATGGCAGCTATATGCCATAGTGAATCAATCTGAACAATTTTTTCGGAGATTGATTTATTTCTATGAACAATAACTCACACCAACTTTCGTGAAGATATGTAGTAAAATGCGGAAGTTTTCCATACAAGCCCTTGATTCCGATCGTTCAGTTTGTATGGCAGCTATATGATATAGTGGTCCGTTATCGGCAGTTTCGACAAATGCGCAGCTTCTTGAAGAGAAAATAACATCTGCAAAATTTCAAAACGATATCTTAAAAACTGAAGGGCTAGTTCGTATATATACAGACAGAGGGAGATGGCTAAATCGACTCAAAAATAATATAAGGTTTAATCAATGATCTTCAATATCATCCTTTTGGGAGTAGTTAAAACTGACTATCGCCTAACTTATAAACAATTCGTATTGAATAGTTCACCAAATTACTGCAATTTTACATGCCAACGCACAAGAATTAATGAAGTACGCTCGTTTTAATGCGAAAAATACAACAAACATCACAATCAAGCTTGCCACACATATAAATGCATTACATTTAAACACCTTTTCGACGTGCAACTGCTTATTCATGCGAGAATTTTTCAAAATCGAATTTTCATTTAGCAGCGCAGTTCGCACAACGGTCGCTTCTTGCCGCCAACGGCCACTCACTCACTACAAGTACGCGTATTTCACAATGACGCAAGTAAGCGCTATTGTTGTTGCATTAACTGCATGTGTGTACGCAAGAATGCTTAGGCAATTTTCGCCGATGATTGCAACGTTTTATAGCCACCATTCGCTATGTGGTTGTTTTTGTTGTTTTATTGTGTAAATTTCCGCATTTTAACATTAACATTTATGCTGATTGCCATATGCATTTCACGCCCAAGAATATAAATGTGCGCGCTGCCTGCATAAGAGCCAAGCGATTAAGCTGTCTGTCGGCCTGTCTGTTTGTCTGTCTGTTTGTTTGTTTGTTTGTTTGTTTGTTTGTTGTTGTTGTTCATGTTAGTTGGTTTGGCGATTGCGTAGCCACCAACTCGCTGCAGGCGAACAAAAGACTTAAGCGCGCAACTTGTTTATGACCGCTCGTTTGTAATATGACAAACCTGTCAAATTGTGGTGCGCTTTCAGTTGCCAGTCAGTGGCGCGTATTGAAAATGAAATTTAATTAAAACGGTTCTTTGAAACAGCAACAGTATTGTGCGGTGTGTGTGTGTGTGCACTATCGCACGTGGCGCGTTGCGTGCTCTCACTTAGACACGTAACTTAAATGTGCGATTATCTGTGGTTTTGCATGTGGAATTGTACGCCTGCACCCAATAACGGGTTTATTGCAACTCTTATGTATATGTTTATTGATTTTTTTCATTACTTCATTCTCAAATACTTGTTTTACATAACTAATTTGTTAAGCATTGCATATCATGCGATTTCAATAAGTTACTACTGACAATATGCTTTAGTTCTTGGCCGAACTCAATCAATTATTGCAATTTACATAAACAGCATAAGGCGTTTAATATTTTATTTTTAAATAGTAAGAGCGGATTGTGTACTTTTACATGAATAAAACTAGCTGTCAAGGCAGTGAAAGGTCAATTCATTAAGAATCAAACTAGAGTGGTTACATATTTTCAAATATTCTACAGAAAATTTTTAAAGCATCAACTTACTTTTCAGTGAACCACGTCTGCTACATCAAAGTTAGTTAACTTTTAGTTCGAAAAAGGCAGCAAGATGGCAACCCTATTTTACTTGAAAAAATTCCAAATCATTTCAGCTAAGGCATTCACAAGTCTCTCTCATTAATGTCCATATTGCAGTATTTATTGAATTTTTTTTAATTAGGTGGCAACTCTGAAAAAAAGTTTTTGATTTTAAATTGTTTGAACATCTTTCATGTGATATATTATATATTCACGGTTTTCCTATAATAATAATAACATAAGTAAATTATAATTATTCCAACAGGTGGCAACGCTTGAAAATACCACCAAATTTAACGCGGTAAATTTTTGCTATTGAATAAAAAATACAATTTATCAATTAGTATACTACAAGTCTAATATTCTACTTCCAAAAAAAAAATACAGTCTACTGCCATTAAATTAAATCCACCTATGACATTTGCCATGATTTTCTAAGCTTTTCCGATTAAAGTAAATTATAACTAGAACATTGTGATAAGAATCGCGAAATAATTCATTAAGACTGTTTACCTTCAAATTTTGATTAACGGTGCGCGACAGACTCGTGCTCATATCTGATTTAGTCACACTTGCACATAAATTCGCATTTGTAGTGCAAAGCTAACGGTGCATATGCAAACAAGTTCACTTGGTCGACTTTAACTGCAGTTGTGAATGCAGGCAATGCCAATATTTACATAACAGCACATAAATCAAACGCATTATTGCCAGCATACTGGGTAACTGTGTCACTGTTAACCGCAGCGAGTGGCTAAGAATATATTGATCTACAATATATATACATATATATATATATGTATAAATATGTAGATATCTTAAGAGTAAAGTAATTTAAATTTTAGTAACTGCATATAAATCTGAAAATTACAAAAATATTTCAAAGTTTAACAGTTTACGAGTTGGTGCTAATTTATTGCACGGTACTGTAACTAATTGAAACTCATTAGGTTTTTGTAATCAAAATTATAGCTTTTTAAATTAAAGTAAAGATTTAAACCAAAAACAAAAATATGAGAAATAGAAATTCCTTTGTGAACTAATCACATTTGAGAGCTTGAGTCACCAACACCACCACAATTGGTGCTATAAAAAAACTTAAGGCGCAGGAAACAACAAAGCAATAATTACACTAAGTGTTAACACATTTGTAAGACAACAACATCTTTGGCACATTATGCAACATTACGAAGGTATTATAACGGCACTAAAAATGTGAAGCAAAACTGGCTGTAAATTTTATGATGGAGCCATTAAAACGTATGCATAACAAGTGTTTATTGTTGTAGGCAGGCGCAAGAGGCACTAAGTCGCTGGCTTAAATATTTTGTTGCTGGCATTTGTTGAAAGCAATGAAAATCGTAAATTTAAGATAAAAATAATTGTAAAATTGTAAACAGTCGTCAACTAATATTTCGTTATTTGTGACTGTCTAACTGTCTGACTTGCTTTTAACTGTCAGCTTATACACTTTCTGGTATGCAGACTGCTTATCACTCAGTTGTAGACACATATATAATAAATTGTCATTTGAGTGATTGGCTGTGATGAGTTGTGATGTGTTTTAAGACACTCTTCATAATTTATTATAATGATGTAATTGAATAAACTGTATTTCCTTAAGCTAAAACTATATAGTTACAAAATTTAAAAAAAAAAACAAATAAAATATACTATTTTTTGAAAAAAAAAATAAAAAATATTATTTTCATTAAAAATATTATATGAAATATTAATATTATTATAAAATATTGAAAATGTTTTTTTTTATTTTTTTTCCTAATATTTTTCAGTTTCAAAATCAAGCTGTGGAATGAAATATTAATCAATATTAAATATATTTCATTGAACATGCCGCACAGCATTTTCTATTAATTTCCGAACAACAAAAAATATTTACTTTACATTTTACACACATTTCCGCATTTCTTCAATAAATATATCATGCTATAAATTTTCTTAAAAAAAAACTCGCATGCTATAAATTTACAATTACTAACATTTTTTCCAGAAATCGTTTGCAAAATATTTTATATAATATTTCTTGGAATACACTTCCAATTATATGAGATGTCTGAAAAAACTATTATAAAAAAACTTAACTTTTTGCATACAATAAATACAATAACAAATATGCTTAGCTAATTTTTGGGCTTATCAGATGTCTATTTAAATAACTGGTATACTCGCTGTATGATTAATTAAACATATTGAATAATGAAATCAAAACTAGCTTTTATAAAGTTAATTCTACCAGACTGGCTCCCTGCATAAATCTTTATGATAATTGTTGCAAAAATACTTGGAATTGTGCAACACAAAACGTGTAGTAGCATCTTCACAACAATAATTAACCGGCTCATGTGTTTGTAGTAATCGACTATTTTTTCACTAAACGCGATGAATTACAATACTAATTATGTAAAAATAGAAAAAAACTTAGAGAAAAATATTTTAATAGTCGGGATTTGATAACTGCGCATAGACATTTGCCTCTATATATATATGTATATATATATATGTATAAATGTTTATATTTGTATTTATGTGCATGTTAAATGAATTCAGGAGGCGTTTTTGTAATTGAGAATGCATACTTTGCGTATTATTTCGAAAATCAAATGTAGCTTTGAATAACTTTTAATTAAACCTTAGGATACGCGCAGCACATTACAACAACACTAACGACTATATTATGTATTTACAACAACACTATTGACTATATTATTTGTTTACAACAATGCTGGCGGTTATGCTAACCACAATTGTTTGTTGCATGTAATTTACCTGTGAAACTGTAAATTGAGCTGCCTAAACCGCTATTCATCATTTGAGTTTACGACGCTTTATGATAGCAGAAGATTTCTTGTTTCATATTAACACTTTGAGTGCTGTTACTTTCGGCTATTAATCTTCCACTGATTTTGCTGCAACAACGAAATTTAATTTCAAACCTTTGCCACCAAATGACCTCCACCCATTGGCATAGCTTTGACACCACTCAACTTGTGAGCCAAGGTGATGTGACAGCGTCTTCGAATCGACAATTTATTTTGGTGTTATATAGACAAAAATATATGCACTTGCAGCGGTAGTTGTTGATATAAACTGTAAAAAGTATAATTTAAAAGGTGTAGTTGATAATTGTGGCTGATAGTTGAAATAGTATTTATACTTTGGATAGAAAGCAAAAACAAATTTTTTCAAGAACTATGACAGATTTAGATTACTCAGATATGTCATCACATTATTAAAAAAAAATTATACATAAATTAAACCGTAACTGATTCTACCTTTAATGAGAAAATACATAAATTTTACTCTCCTTTGCGCTTTTTATAGCAACTTCAAATAGTAATTATAGAAAAAGTATTTTCTGTGCTAATCAAAAGTGCTAAGAAACGAACCAGTCTGAAAATTTACCAATACTCATATACAAACAAAAGAATTAAGACACGAACTCGTTGTTGGAGTATAAATAGACTGATATTATTCTCTTAAGTACTTGTTGCGCATTATAAATTTTAAAAATATTCTTTATAGAAATTAAGTATTTTGAGCATTTTATTTATACGAAAATGCTATTTCTTATATGCAAACAAAAGACTTAAGACACAAACTCGCTATTAAAAAATAGTGAAAATATGTTTTCTACATACCAGTTTGATCCGGTATGAAAATAATAATGATATTCCTTTTTCCATGAGCTATCCCATTTGTTTACCACTCAAATAAGCCACTCCACTGCATACTTAACTCTCAGTTCCGACAGCGAATTTGGCAGCTTGAAAGCACTTAATAAATGAAAAATTGCAATAAAATTAAAAATTAGCAAGTAGTTTGCTATTCTCTTTGTACGAGTATTGTCGCTATTTCTTTTGTTTTGCGCATATAAAACTTTTAATTGCCGCTTTGAAATCCGGTTCAATTGCAGCAGTTGTGAAGGTCGTTAACAGCAGTAGCAAGCAAACAAACGCAACAACAACAACTGATATGGCTCAGCGCAAATGTGGTGTTGTAAGTTAAATGTCAGCGCTAATTACTGCTCAGCAGCAGTGAAAGAACGACAAAACACACAAACAACAATCAGAGTAAATATGTGACAATATGTAAGAAAGAACTAGTGCAGATTTACTCGAGATCAGACAAAATGAGTTGTAATGAAACCATTTTCAATTCTTTCAATTACTACTTTGAACTCACTTCTCTGCTTTTGCTAACGCAGAATGAGATTTTGTTTATGATTATGCAATAATTTCTGAGCATTTATTTATATTCGCTATACCTGGCGGCAGGTATTCGAGTATCAGTTACTGCGTCTTTTCCACTACAGACAGTAGCTGTTGTTGCTTAATAATTAGCAAAGCGCATCGCAACAACAAAAGGCGTCAATAAAATTACTATTTCCAGTATTCGTGACTTTACAAAAAAGAAAATATAAAAAAATATTTTATGCAAACTAAAAAGCTTGTGGCGGGACAAAAATTACCTCTGAAGTTATAATATTTCCCTATGCGCCATATTATGCAATTATTTTGCCGGGAATGTGAGTTTATAGGGAAAAAGTTGCGATGCCAGAAAACCGGTAGTGAGTTTGATATGAAATTCCACGCTGCTGTAATTGATAGAAGATGCTTTTCACAATATGCAATTTGATTGCTGAGCTAATAATCATATAATGCTGGCAAATCTAATACGAATATATGAATTCTGCCGTTTGCAACAAAAGACTTAAGCAACGAACTTTGCACTGCAGTTATTCTTACAGTAGTTAGAATAAAATCTGTATGCTTTAAAATAGAAAATTCGAAACTTATAAAAAATAAAAAAATATAAATCGATACATTCAACTAGCCTCAGTGGCGGCCTTTCAATGGTTGATTTGATACATGAAATTAATTTTTTTCTCTAACTTAAGGCAAACAAAATTCAAAAAAATAATTAAAATGCGAAAAAAAGCGCATTTCAAATATGACATATCACGCAAAACCAATTTTGCTGGTTCACACCATGTACAATAACAATAAAAGTTGATTGACAGCGCACCGCATAGTAGCACTTGGCTGCCAAACTCACCTACGCATTACTCCGGGGCGACGACTTTGCGACCCAACTGGCATAGCCACAGCTGTAACACTGTGCTATTTATTGGCTTTACTCAATCAGTTATGCAGTCATTTCGGCTAACAACGCCCCCATTGACGTGATGGCAGTTCAATGGAACACATAACTACAGTGTCTAGTATAGTGTGACGCTGTTGGCGACTCAACTGTGGCGACACAAGGCGGCTTCTGTATATGCGCGCCAAAAAGGTTTATTGCTGCGGTGATTGAGTGGCTGATAGTTTGGCAGATGCTTGGGTTGAGTGCCCGTAATGACTATTTTTGTAGATTTAACTGTATTGGTATATGTTGAGGTTGCTTTGAATTTTTATAGAATTATGCAAAGAAAATGTTGAAATACCCGTATGACACGAGAGAGAGAATAATGCAACAAAACATACATACAATATATTAAATATTTGCTATTTATTTGCTGGTGGAATAACTTACCTTTTAATGACCCCGCAGTAGGTCTTCTCCTTTTTATCTATTTCCACACTTTGAGATTGTTTCACGTTTGTATCGGTGCACAGGCTGCCAGACTGGACTGCTCAGCGACTGGACCGGCTTCTAAGTATTTATTAGAAAGACCATATTACCAGTTTCTCTCCACTTGGCAACTCTACTCTACCACACACACACGAAATTTCCATTTTCATGCGTCCAAGCATCGGTAGACATTTTTCACTTTTCTTTGTTGCATTTTCCACGGCAATGCATTGTTGTTTTTGCTTATATGTAGAGGAAAGATAGATAACCAGCCAGCATGACACACTTTGTAGGCATTTGCTTTTTTGTTGTTGTTTATTTTCAAAATGAGTTTTCTTGCAATTTCGTATCATATGACTGCCAAGTTGCAAAAACAATACGACAAAACGACGAAGACATAAACATGAAAAAATTACAAAGCGGAAAAGCAAAACAAAACGAAAAAGCTGCTTAGCTGGCTTAACACCTAACAACAACTAACAACAACAAATGCGTGGACTGCTGCCTTGTAACAATGAACTGCTATTGCATACCAAAACGGTAATTATGTCTGTCATTTGGTGGGGCGGGGGTATTGTGTAGTGAATAAATACAGAGTTAAAGAGAGCCATAATGAAAGAAGAAATATGAGCAGAAGTGAGTGTGATGAGTGTAGTAGCTGTGGAGAATAAAATTGGAGAGAGTGAATTTAGTAAAGAAAATTAGAATATATATATACGAGGAGGCTGAAAATCAATAACTTACAGGTTTTTTTTTTCATAAAATAAATGTATGTGTATGAGTGATTAAACTCACTTGTGAGACCATTTTTATGTGAAAAATTGGTTTTAGAAACTTTTCTCTTGGGCACAAAATTTGATTTTGAACTTTTGAGCTTTCGAAGCCTTAGTTACTATTAAGATAGCAAGCTGATATCCGTGCACTACAATTGCTTTTTCACACCCTTTCTGTATCTACACAAAATACATACAAACATATCTCCAGCGTCACAGCAATCCAGCTTACACTTCCGCCTTAGTTTCGCACGCCGCAGCACCACCCTTTGCGTCTGAGGTTGCTTCTACACTATCCAAGCAGCGATGAATAGCAAATTAACAGTTGAATAAATAATTTTTAGTTGTTGTTTTTGTTTATTATATTGGTTTTGAAAGTGAAATTTACACCCGTTGAATGCAGTGAATGAAGCGTGTATCTTGATTGGGTGGCAAATGCGCAGAGTAACCAATCAAACAATATGTAATATGATTACTAATTTTTATATATGAAACTATGATTTGTTGTTGGTTTGGCTTTAACTTTGGCCGCTGCGAAATTTCGCAAGTCATCGCATACTCCGCCGAATACTTTTGTGTGTCTGCGCCTGTAATCAATCATTGGCAATCGAAGAGCTATGAACTTGTATACAATTGCGAGGAGTTGCGCAGTTAGGCGAATATTTACAGTGGGTCGAATTGACATATATAGCTGAAATATATTTTTGATTAACAAATTTTTATTTTTAAAGAAAATTACTATATATTATGATTATATAAAAAAATAAATAAAATAAAATAAATAAAAAAAATGATAAATAAAAAAAATATATAAAAAAAAATAAATTAATATTTTTTTTTTAATATTTCACTGGAAATAACAAAATCTACAACTCAAATACTTTCTCAATTTTTTTGTTTTACAATTAATTGTTGGCAATTTTTTGCAAGAGTACACTCTACTACTCCCCTATTCTGCTACAAAATTTTGTTTTTATCAAGGATTTTATATTTCATAAATACGTAAAAAATATTAAAGTGTGATATCAACACAATGTTAAATCATCGATTTTTCATAAAATTCTTGAAAAATTAAAAAAAAAACAGTTTCCATAAAAATATTGTATGAAACCCAAAACTAAACTATAAGCTCTGCATATTTAATGCGAGCGAAAAATATTGTTTACAATTATATCTGTCTGGAGTTACAAAATAAATTAAAAATATTCGAAATCTCCTTTGTTATACTTGCTTTGTTATGGCACCCATAAAATATCCAACTCTCACACTCGTTAAAAATATAATTTTTCAATTTTCTTCACATCTTATTACAATTTGAACCACATAGTGTTGCCATTCAATACTAATACTTAGTACGATAGGCGTGACAAATTGCTGAAAATGCTTTGCTACAATTAAAAAAATATATATTTATATATATATATATATATGATATTGCAATATGCCACACCAACGTTATTCGTTTCGCTACAATTAAACCAAAGCGAAAATGATATTTCCCGTTTTATATAAGACTATATAACTCTAGAGACTACAAAAAGTACAAAAAAAAAATATCTTTTGTTGTGCAAAAAAAAAAATATTTCATTCAAAAATTCCCAATTGCCAATTATAATCGAGACCGCGCGACGTGTTAATGAGTCACGAATTGCGCGCCAATTCACAGATACACGCATAAAAACCATATAAAAACCAAATGAAGATAGCTTTAATTACATAGAGCGCTTGTTAACTTAGTAGCTGACTAAATAGACACACATACATATATATATATACATATATACATATTTATATACATGTATATGTATTTATAATAATAGAAGCCAGTTAGTTGTTATAGTAAAAAGTCATGTGTAGTAAATTCCGTTGAACGTGTGGCGAACAAATGAAACGTGATGCAGAATTATTGTATAATGAACGCAGATGCCGATTGTTGTTGTAAATATATTAGTAATATGATGAAGTTGTGCGCACAACAGCAACAACAAAACACTTCAAATTTAGTTGCATGCAATACTGGAAGTGAATATAATAGTTTTTATTTGAATAATAGAAATACAAAAAAATAATAAAAAAAAAAACAAAAATAAACAACAATAAAATCAAAAATAACATAAACAAAATAAAAAAAAATAAAAAATTGAACAAACAGTAAACTCAACAATCCCTACAGCGCGTAAAAAAGACTTAAGTAACGAACCCGGGCATACACAAACGCCCACTCAACGCGCAAATAAGACATCAAAAGCAATTATGACTTACGACGAGCGCTTGACAGCACGAAAGTGAATTTTTTAATATATTTTTTTTTTAATTTCAACAATTGTCAAAGTAAACAAAACTGACAAAAATAGAAATACAAGAGTAAATAAAGAGGGAGTTTGCAGCTTTTGTATAAAAAAATAATAAAAATGTTTTTAAAGAAAACAACAATTCACTTAACCACTTAAGAAAACGTGAAATAATATATGCCATAATTACTTGTTGTCTTTTCTTAAGTTACTGTGAAGTTACTGCCCAGTTTCTACTACCTACAACAGCCGGTTTGAAAAAACCACGAAACCAAGTAACCAAACTAGCAAAAAAAAAACACCGATTTCATCACAAATCATGTCAATCTGTCAATTATGATTAGTTCGAAGCCATTGTCTTCCAACCGACTTAAGTACGTATTTAATTTCGTATTAACAAAAGAACCGGAAGCACGCTTGACTAGGCTTTGACTTAAGTACGGTCTTTTCAGCAACTTTGTTACTCCATAGACAGCTGACAATTTGCGCTTTTGTCTGCTGAGGGCATAGTGCTTAGACAATCATTTATTGATTGGAAAATAATAGATTTGCTTGGGCTACTTCCGCTTGTAGGGGGCCTTGAATGAGTAGGCATATTGGTAAGTAGGCTGTTTGGGCATTAGAACACTGGAGTACATAATTACTTGGCTGATGAATGTTGTTAGGGCGCAATTTGGTCACGAGGATTTTCGTAAAAAAACATGAGAAGTTTTGCAGGTTATGGCCGTATATATGTATATGAAATATGGATTTTTTTATTTTCCCTACTTTAGACTTCAAACTGAATCAAAGCTGAATACTAAAATTCATTAAAATAAATATTTTCGTTGGTTTTTATAACTTATGAGCGCGTGCCATTTCATTCACCGAAATTTGCCAAATTCATTTCCGAAGCCCAAATGATTACGCAAGCATTTTCTGTTGTTCAAATATTAATGAATGACAACAACAAATTTTCTATGCAAACCTCACGAAAATGATTGCAATAAATATGCAAAGAGCATCGCTGCAAATAGGCAAGCCATATTGGCTGTGCTATGGACTGTCACGCGGTTTCCGATAACTGCAAATAAGGAGGTGGCGCTCGTGGCGCAAAGTGACACCAGTTAAATAAAACAAAAAAGTCTCTTATGTATATATAAGAGAGCAGCAAATGTGAAAATTATGCTGAATTATGCATAGACAATTCGCAACGAGGAGTCAGCTGACTGGTTGTCTATTCTACTGGCATAGTTTGAGTGACACATTATAATTTTGTTGTTTGTATTTTTTTAACATTTTTTTTCTTGTTTTAATGTATGCGACTAGTCTCATGTTCACTTATGATTGCATACATATATATATTTTTGTTTTTATATTATGCGATTTTACATTGCTTTCGCTTTCGTTGGTAATTTAACAATAAAAGGCGCCTAATAATAGTATTGAAAAATATTGAAATATATATGTAAATATGTGTCTAATAATACCAGCTTGAATTTTATAATTTTCTCAGCGTTCACCTTAATACAACACATTTTGCATGCATACAACAACAACAACAAATTTTAATGTTCGAATTTAGCAAATCGCCTGCAAGTGGCGCGCATTTATGGCTAGGCATATTAACCCAAATTTCAGCCGCACGGCGCTTAAGCCAACACACTTTGTTGTACACAATGTAGACCTACATATTAGTATTAGCACATCAGTAGTTGGTGTATTTTGTAGTTTATTGCTTTGTTTTTTGCTTTCGCACCATTAAACGCAATGAAAGAGCGTTGTGCAGAAATCACACTATAATTTACAAACTGTCTACCATTAAAAATAAGTAACTACAATGATATATTTACAACTGCCAGCAGACACGCGCTGTCTTTTTGCTGGTTTGCAACAGCTGCTCTAAATGTATGGCAGACAAATTGTCTGGTTGCTCTTTGGACAGCGCATTAAATTACGACGCAATCGGCTGTTTGGTTACATGAAAATAGATAGATAATAGATGAAATTGTAGAAATGTGTTATTAAACATATTTTTTTAATAAAAAATATAATAAAAAATAGAAAAAACTAAAAAGTCTAAAATTAAATAATGGCAAACTAACGAATTTTTACGCTTTCTCAATTAAAAAAACTTAAGTTTATTACACTGAACATGCATTTTATGCACAATTAGCAAGAATTTGAACTTGTTCCCAATCGAACAAAAAATTGGTATAAAATTTAGAAACTGGTATAAAAATTTTAGTTAAAATAACAAGCATTTTCACCACTTTAGTTCGATATTTTTATGTGCTCTCACAATAAAATACTAAAGTCTACAACTTTGTTGCTGCTTTTGCATGCAAATTTTTGGCAACCGAGCACAACAACAACTAAAAGTCACGTCAAACTTTAGTTAAAGCAAGCTTATAATTACCAAATCGTTTTAAAACAACATTACTATGCAATTTCATTGTACACACCTCCAAAGCTCTTCAAACTATTATTACAACAAATCAAACAAACAAAGTCCCATCACAATACGAAATGAGCTGCTAAATATTAGTGCCTTCTAATGCATAATAGGCTGGCAATTTGCATGTCATTAAAAATTTGTTATACCCACCCACACGTCATTGCGGCTTTCCCGGATCTAAATTTAATATGAATTTCGAAATTTCCCACAAATTCTCGCACATAACACAGCCTGGCATTTATTAGTCAAAATTTGTGTTTAATTTTAGCTTGCCAGCAGCGAAAATGATTTATTTTTAACTCACATGCAATTTTTACAATTTCTAGCATGTGAGTTTTTATTGGGCAACAACAACAAATACAATCGACAAATGCCTAGGCTGTTGCTCATCTGCTTTCACAGCAACAAATTGCAAACAAACAATAAAAAATCATGAAAAGCGCGCGAGCAATTGCAACTGCACTATAGAGATGTACTGGAAATTAGCAAGATTACTAAGAATATATATATACATACATATGTATATATATATATATGGGTATTTATGTGTTTGTGTGCTTATAGTAAATGAGTTTGTTTGCGCAACTGGCAGGCTTTATATGATCAGCGGCACGTTTAACTGGTTGTTTGAAATCGAGAAAAAAAAATTGTTTGTACTCACAGCCGCCAGTGTAGATATTAAGGGTGTTTAGCATTTTTAAACACGAAAGCTTAGTATCAATCAAGCGAGAAAATTAAAAAAAAGCAATGAAAAATCGAAAATGTATGCACACGATGTTGTCGAAACCCGCCTGCTTTGCCTTTTGGCATTCCACTAATTAGCCTAAATACTGTTACGAAGCCGGATATCGGCATTCTTGGTGCCTACGTGCATAAAGTGTTGCTTGCGATATTTATAAGGTATCACTCGCTCTTGAGTAATTCGGTTGCAGATCGGACACAAAGAATCAAAAAATGCACGCTCAAGCCAAGCTTAGTTTTCTAAATCATTAGCCACTCCCTTTTTATATAATTTCATGCCCTTATGAAAGTCCATAATTCGACTGTCTGGAGAATTAGTGAACCTGAAGCTTGTACTCAGCAATTCTTTTAATTTTGTTCCAGACACTCATTAGTACAAAAAATTAAATCTACTAAAATCTCCTAAAAATATATAAATAACTTCTAGACTCAACAACACAAAAACAACATTATAATAATTTATACCTTTCTCCTTACTCATTCCAGTTGCCTCTTTGTGGTGACCACAGCACTGCGCATTCCCGACGACTTGCAGGCGAACTCTGAGGCTGCATTGCGCTTGGAGCGCGCACGCTCATTGCAACCCTGCAATCAAACAGACACCGAAATCTGCCCACCGAGCAAGTACCGCCAACCCACCGGCGAATGCAACAATGTCTCGCATCGCAAGTGGGGCGCACGTGGCGATATCTTGCTGCGCCTCCTTGCACCCGATTACGCTGACGGCATAAGTCAACCGCGCACGTCGACTGGCACACATGCGCTGCCCGATGCCGACAACGTTATCGAACAACTGCAAAATCATGTCGACGCCGAGCTGCGGCATCCACACATTACCGCTATGTTGCCCGCTTGGGGACAATTGCTCGCCAATGATATGTATGAGGTGAGTCAGTTGACCTCCAGCCCGAAGTGCTGTAATGAGAATGCGAACGTGAAGAATCCCGAAGAGCTGCAACAGTGTTATGTACGCCGTGGCGCCGATTGTAAGGAGTACAAACGCTCCGCGCCTGGTTTTGATGCGGATACATGCAACAAGCGTAAGTTGTTTATTACAACTCTTTGTAAAAATTTGAATTAAATACTTATCCTTCGTCATTCAGGTCAACGCGAGCAGATGAACGTCGCCTCGGCCTACATCGATGGCTCCGGTTTGTATGGCGCCACCTTGAAGGATATGCAGGATCTGCGCACCTACATTAGTGGTGGCGTTAAGGTTGAATCATGCAAATACTGTCAGTTGAACAGCGCTTCGGGTGCGCTGCATCGCGCGCTCTTGCAAGAGCACAACAACATCGGCGAGCAGTTGGCGCATTTGAATCCCGATTGGTCCGAGGAGGATGTGTTCTTTGAGACGCGTCGCATTGTTACCGCACAAATCCAGCACATCACCTACAGCGAATTCTTGCCCATGGTGTTGGGTCAGGAGACAACCGCCAAGGAGGGTCTGAAGTGAGTAACCATTTACTGCTATTTATTTCAATTGTCTAATTTCTACCTCCTCTCATGCAGACTCACCGCCGAAAAGCACTCATCGAACTACTCGAGCACCAATCGTGCTGGCATCTATAATGAGGTCGCCAATGGCGCTTTCCCCTCATTCCTCACCATGTATCCACCAGAGATGGTTAGTATTAGAAGACTCTTGTTCGTCTTTATGTCGTTAAACCGCCTTTATATTTTCACATAGATCTCGCACTCCATGTCTGCTTCTCAACTACTCTCGGTCGCTGCGCTGCAAAAGTCGCTGATTCCTGTTAATAAGAATGCGGAAGGTTGGACCGAACTGGCTTTGGCCATCCATCGTGGTCGCGATCATGGCATACCTTCTTACCGCCACGCCTTGGACTTGTGTCAGGAGCAGTACTCAGGCGCAGATTCAGCTAATATTACCTTTGAGTCTTTGGCCAAAATCTCGAATATACCCGAGGAACACATTACCAGTTTGAGGGATATTTACCAGTGAGTAAATACGGATTTTCCTCTTGATCATAATTATTTAACTAAAATCCCGTGTATTCTTCTCAACTTTAGAAACGCCGATGATGTTGATTTGTTGGTCGGTGCTCTGCTTGAAGATCCCGCCGTGGGCGCGATTTTCGGTCCCACTATCACCTGCTTGCTTACACGTCAATTCGAATTGCTGAAGAAGTCCGATCGTTTCTGGTATGAAAATGATATTCCTCCATCCTCCTTCACTTTGGAGCAACTGCAGAGCATACGTCGTACCACATTGGCTGGTATACTTTGCGATTCCAATCAGGTCGAAAAGGTGCAATCAAAGGCATTCATACGCGAGGATAACTTTTTGTAGGTTTCAAGTGATTCACTGAATTATCGCCATTCTCTAACTTAATATTCCACTTAACAGGAACTCCGAACTTGATTGCGAACAAATCTCGTCATTAGATTTGCGTCCTTGGCAAAACAAGCAAGAAGAAGATGAGCTACATGAACATGTCGAAATGGAACCGGAAGTTAAAGAGGCCATAAGCGAAATCAATATTGAGTTATTGGAGGCTGCCGTAGAACGCGCCAAGGTGGAACTGGAGGAACGCAAGCGTTTCGAATACGAATCTTGGTTGTCACGTGAGTAACAGCAAGATATCTCATAAATACCTACAGCACCTAAAGAAATATTTTCTATTTACAGAGGGTGGCATTAGCGCCAAATCTGGCGACGGCGTCGCGGCATCCTTCAGCAAGGCCAACCGCAATGCGCTCGCTCTGGCCAACTCATCGCTCATGTTTGAGTTGACTTCCAATGAGATCCTGAATACCTTGAACTCCATTAATCGTCGCAAACGTCAAGCCTTCGATAGCAACTTCAATCGCAATGAACTATCAGAGACTCTTCAAACTATTGATATAAATGCTATACTTGGTGGCTCAACCCAACAGGTCAATACCGAATGCGATGATCCACCAATTGCTTGTGATACCTCATCGCCCTTCCGTACCATCACCGGTTACTGTAATAACTTACGCAATCCCAACTGGGGTAAATCGTTGACCACTTTCTCACGTCTCTTGCCGTCACAATACGACGATGGTATCTCGAAGGTGCGATTGCTCTCGGTCAACGGCAGTCCTTTGCCAAACCCACGTACCGTTTCGACCGTCATTCACCCGGATATCTCCAACTTGCATACACGTTACTCTCTCATGGTGATGCAGTTCGCACAGTTCCTCGATCACGATCTGACTATGACACCAATCCACAAAGGTTTCCACGAATCCATTCCCAGCTGCCGTCGTTGCAATTCCGCACAAACCGTACATCCCGAATGTAATCCCTTCCCAGTGCCACCCGGCGACTATTTCTTCCCCGAAGTAAATGTGACAAGCGGTGAACGTTTCTGCTTCCCTTCGATGAGATCATTGCCTGGCCAGTTGGCGTTGGGTCCACGTGAACAGATCAATCAAAATTCTCACTTCTTGGATGCCTCTATGGTTTATGGTGAAAATCATTGTGTCGTAAATAAATTGCGCGGCTTCGGTGGTCGCATGAACTCCACAATCCGCTCATTCGGTAAGGAACTACTGCCACAATCCAATTCTCATCCCGAATGTAAGTCACGCAACAACCTCTGCTTCATTGCTGGCGATGATCGCGCTTCTGAGCAGCCAGGTCTCACTGCCATCCACACGATATTCATGCGTGAACACAATCGCATTGTCGAGGGTCTACGTGGTGTGAACCCCCACTGGAACAGCGATCAATTGTTCCATCATGCGCGTCGCATACTCACCGCCGAATGGCAACATATGGTCTTCAATGAATTCTTACCACGTGTGCTCAGTTGGAACGCTGTGAATTTGTATGGTCTGAAATTGCTGCCTCAAGGCTACTACAAGGACTACAATCCTTCATGCAGTCCAATCATCTTCAACGAATTCGCTGCGGCCGCTTTCCGTATTGGACACTCCCTGTTGCGTCCACATATTCCACGCTTAAGTGTCAACCACCAACCCGTCGACCCACCATTGCTGTTGCGTGATGGTTTCTTCCGTATGGATGCTATACTACAGGTAAGATACCAGGATATGAATGTAAAGGAACAAATACTTAGTGTCTATATTCACTAACAGCCCGGCATCATTGACGAGATCTCGCGTGGTTTAGTCGCTACACCTATGGAAACTTTGGATCAGTTCATCACCGGTGAGGTAACCAATCATTTGTTCGAGGACCGTAAGATTCCATTCTCCGGCATTGATCTTATCGCACTCAACATTCAAAGAGGTAAGCAACCGATGCGTAAGTCTTTCAACAAACTATAATCAAAATCCCTTTCATTCATTCAGCACGTGATCACGGTATTCCCGGCTATAACAACTACCGTGCTCTCTGCAACTTGAAACGCGCCACCACCTGGAGCGATCTCAGTCGCGAAATGCCAAACGAAGTCATTAACCGTTTCAAGAAAATCTATGCTTCCGTCGACGATATAGATCTATTCCCTGGCGCCATGACTGAACGTCCATTGCAAGGTGGCTTGGTCGGTCCAACATTGGCTTGTATTATTGGTATACAGTTCCGTCAACTGCGTAAATGCGATCGTTTCTGGTATGAGAACGCCAATCCCGAGGTGCGCTTCACAGAAGCACAACTGGCTGAAATTCGTAAAGTCACATTGGCTAAGGTGATTTGCGAGAACTTGGAGATTCCTGGAGATATACAACGTGCTGCTTTCGATTTGCCCAGCAATTTCCTGTGAGTAGAAAGCTTTGTTGGGATGTTATTTAATGAGAGTAGTTCTCAAAATTGCGGAGAATCAAATACGTAATCATTCAGCTTAAATTAATGAATATTAAATGTTTAGATTCATGTTGCTAGCAACATTGTTGGGGGTTGTACTAACATGTTTAGATATATTGCCAACGAATGGTTGTACATTTATAGTGCACCAAATGTTGTAATTAAAAGCTGCTGGCAACATTGCGGACACATTTATGTTTAAATGTTAAATACATGTTGTTACATACTTAAATGTTTAGATACATGTTGTTGGCAACATTACTTTATATTTCTATTTTTTTACTGCTTTTTGAACATAAACTGTATATTTGATAAATACTTGGCTTAAATTTTCTTTTTTATACACACATCAATGGTGTTGAGCAATATATTTTATGATAGTAATGAAGCCGGCATTTATAGTTTTAGACAGACAGACTAAATATATTAATTTTGAAGCGTAAATAATCATTTTTAAATTTTCTTACTTTTTCTTCCAGCAACCCACGTGTACCCTGCTCTTCAATGCCACAAATTGATTTGAGTCAATGGCGTGAAAACGTACAAGGTTGCCAGATTGGCAACAGACATGTGCGTGTCGGCGAATCGGCATTCCCCTCGCCCTGTACCAGCTGTGTGTGCTCCACCGAAGGGGTAAATATACACGCTTCTTGAATATTTTCAGCAGCAACTTATCTTGTATCTTACTTACAGCCACAATGTGCCTCGCTACGCATCACCGACTGCGGCCAACTGATCCGCCAATGGCCCAAAGAAGCCATTCTACGCGACGAAGTCTGTAACTCACAGTGTGGCATCTACTTGAATGGCAATGGCAACTTTGCGCAGGCGCGCCAGGCCTCCGTGCAGGCACCAGTGCGCGTGCAACGCTCTCGCCCACAGAACATCTTCAAATTCCCCGATCTAACGCCATTCATTGCTTCCTTGTAGATGTAGATAGACAACAGAAGCCCCGAAAGCATTAACTAACTTATATACGTAGAAACGGAACGAAAGTTGCGATGAAGGCAAGCAAATGAATGACAACGCAGCTGAGCGCAGCTATTTGTTAATAATTAATAATAAAGTAATTATGAAGTTAGCAACAAAAGGGAAAATAGTAACAAAATGAAGTGTGTAAACACTGAAGAACGCCGCTCTCAGTGCAAGAGCGCAACGCCAACAGCCAATAACTAATTAAATTTAATTGTAAATAATCCTAATGAGACCTTACTACCACTATACCCACATATGTACATATATTTGACAGCACTCAGTGGCCTTACGTCTACTTTTGGCATGCACTGTAGTGTGTTAATATATGCAAAGTATAGTTTTCTATGCTCCCCACAAAGAGCGGGGGTATAGTGAATCTATCGTAAAATGATTTTAAATGTTTGCTTGTAACATAAAATTAAGTGAAATGGAAGTAGAAACCTCAAAGACTTAAGTACTTCTAGCTTTTAATAATGTAATACATAAGTAAGTGTAAAAACAATTATTATGTATTCTCCTCACACTGCTTTTGTGTCTTCCACTATGCATATACTATGTACAATACAGTTCTCTTCAATTTCATATGTATAAAGCTCAACTGCCTAAAACTATGCTACGACATAATAGAAATAATATATATAGAAATGTCTATATCTCTCTTTCACTATCCCTCATTCTGTCTTTATTTAACAAAATACTATTTTCTTCTTCTTCTTATCTTTTAGTTACATTTCGTTCTACACAAAGTTTTGTAAAATTTCTTTTATTCCTGCACGATATTTATTTTGCCTGTGTAGTTTATCGAACGACTTTATTATATTTACGTTCTTTACCATTAATTTCGTTCTTAGACAACTGCTAAAAGATGTTGTACGAAAACTTATTTAGCTTACGATTTTTTGTAATATTTTTTGAATACATTTTATAAAGAAATATACTTAAATATACTACAATATATATACAAACTAATACAAATTTGTCTAATTTTATTCGGGGTTATGTAGGGTGGAAACTAGATTTTCTTAGAGAGTTCACAATTCAACCAAAAATTCAAAAATAATAAGCATAAGAGCTCGATAAGATCAGTGTTTTCGCGCTTTGCACAAAATGCCTGTGATTTTGCTAATTTCTATAAAACTTAATTTAAGTTGGATACGCTAGTTGCTTAGCTGTTAAAATTCCCTTTCATATGACACCAATATCATCAAAATCGGTTCGCATTTATCGAAGTTATGAGCATTTAAAGAGTTTTGGTTCTCCACACGGAAGCTCTGCTTTGGGCTCTGCTCAGGTGGACAGCGCAGTTTTACTCTGATTTTTGCAAATTTCACGATTTGTACTAGGCGTCCAGAAATGTACAGCAGGTGGATGCCGGAAAAAATTGCCTGGTACATGTAGATATGTATGCCAGCTGATATAATATATATGTGCGTACGCATGTACGCGGCAGGTGGGTGTCTGTATGTATGCATATATATGTACATATGGGACAACGGATGTACGTCCGGTAACGGATATGGGCATGACGGAAGTGTATAAACCGGAACCGGAAATCCACCGGGCGCCAATCTAAACCGGATGTGGCTCGCCTGGACCGGAAGTTGAACTCAATGCAACTTCCGGTTTCTGTACTTCCGGTTCCGGCGGATGACATCCGGTTTAAGTTGGTGGGAGATGGATTTCCGGTTCCGGTACCTGCACTTCCGTCATGCCCATATCCGTTGACCCATATGTACATATATATGCATACATACCGACACCCACCTGCCGCTTACATACGTACGCACATATATATTATATCAGCTGGCATACATATCTACATGTACCAGGCATTTTTTTCCGGCATCCACCTGCTGCACGTTTCTGGGCGCCTAGTACAAATCGGCAATTTGGAACTTTGCAAAAATCACATTGTTTAAAACTGCGCTGTCCACCAGAGCAGAGAGCAGAGCAGAGCTTCAGTGTGGAGGACCAAAACTCTTTAAATGCTCATAACTTCGATAAATCCGAACCGATTTTGATGATATTGGTGTCATATGAAAGGAAATTTTCACAGCTATTCAATGCAATGTAGAGTATAATGCAACAATAAAACTGGAAATAGAAAACATCAGTTATGTTCATAGCATATCCACACAAGAACACAAAATCTGTTTTTTTTACATGTAACACAGAAAATAAAACAAATGTATGTATTTAAAGTGGTAGGTTTTGCAATAAAAGTTTCATTTTATTTTTATTTATTTTTTTTGTTTTGTTTTAACGTTTTGCGCTATTCTCTATAACTGTTTCCACGTTGCACTCTATAGTTGGCAAACACACTAAATAAATTAATAATTTACATATATTTAATTTTTATTTTATTTTTTGTGTAACTTCATTGCTATTCCATAGATTTTTGCTTAATAATTCAGTGAAATTTCACGAAAAGAGTTAAAAATAATACACACATACATGAAAACGTAGAGTTTCTCTTGCAGTTGAAATGTTTACATACATACAGCTACAGCTTTGAATTAATTTGTGGTGCTTATATAATTTTACAGCTAAGTATGTTTTCGTTTTAATGCTAGTGTAATTTCTACACACAAATATGTTATATTTATAAGCAGAGGGTTTACATTATTTATTTATTTATTTTGAATGCGCAGTGCAGAAAATTTGCTTGATTTTGCTTATATTTTTGCAAAAAAAAAAATATTATTTTATCTGATAAATTTAATAAATAAGATTTTTTTTTATTTTTAGCAGCTTTCCCAAATTTTTTAATACACAATTAATTGATTTAAAATATAAATTCAAAAAAATAAAAATAAAATAAAATTTAATCTTTCATTATTATAAATTTAAAAAAATTTTAATAATTAAAATTTATTTTTATTTTATTTTATAATTTAAATACATTTTTTTTATTTATTTTATTAAAATAAAAATTAAAATAAAAATAAATAAAAAAAATTTATTTTTTTTAATTAAAAAAATTTATTTTTATTTTATTTTATAATTTAAATAAATTATTTTTTCATTTAATTTTTTTATAATTATTATTAAAATAAATATTTTTTCCTCTTTATTTTTACTTTTTTTAAGTTTTCATCGATATTTCCAAACACTTCGCTACCTTTTTGTTACTTAATTTATTAATTTTTTATTTAACAATTCCTGTTCATGACTCTTTAAATCCTTTATACAATTCTTTTAATTTAAAAATTAATCAATTCACTTTGTAGCAATTTCAAGCGCTTCTACTTGGGAGGGACTTGGGAATAGCAGTTGTTGTACAACTACATATGATTACAATAAATTTATTTTTATTATTTTTTTTTTTCTTTTGCGCCTTGTTTTGAATACGTTTTTATGCTAATCAACATTCTGCTGAGAACTACAAACACATATACATACATACACATAAGAGCGCATGCATTTTTATGTTTTTTTGTTTAAATATTTCATTCCCACTTACAGCTAAATACATTTTATTTTCATTTTTAAATTAATTATTATATTTTTTTGCATTTTCAAATGAAATGTTTATTTATTAATGGTAATTAAATTCGAACTTGTGAAAATATAGGATTTCTTGCTGTTTTATGTTTAACTATTTATGTATGTATGTGTCTGATTTGTGTTAAATATTTACAGTACTCGTGTGTGTGGGTGTGCGTATATGCTAGCGCAGTAGCACAACACTTATCAATTAAATCACTAGTTGACTTCTACTATTTTAGCAATGAGAGTTGTTTAGCAAAGTGCTTAGAAATTTATTTTTTTATTTCTTAACAATTTTTGCTTGCAATAAGCAAATAAATAATTTTTTATTATTTTTTTATATTTTCAACTGCAACTCCACTTTCTCATTTAATTTACTTCAACTTAAGTTTAGCGGTTTATTTTAACTTGCTCTTAAACTATTTGTTTCATCGTATATTTATAATTTTTGGTAAACAAAACTCAACTAACACTAAGACAATGCTACAAATTGAACTAGTATGCGTAAATACTACATATGTTTTCAAGAGTTTCTTATGCTGCTTTATACACAACTAATACAATATCGCTATACATATACAGACACACTAATGACGTAAGAAAAACAGACAAACAGACAAACATAAAAAATCAATTTATACACATTCAGATACATATCACTATTGAGACATAGCAGAAAATTAGAGTAAAGGAAATATATATATATATATATATATATATATATATATATATAGTATATACAAAAAATCATCAATCAACGTTAAGTTTCTAATAACTGTACACACATAGTGTAGGAAGTTGGCTAATTAATTGCAGCTAATTTCATTTAGTATTTGCTTTTTTTCTGCTGCTTCAGTATGCACTTTTATAATTTATTATTTTTTTTATGTGGAGAATACAGAGTTTGCTCCACTGTTCGGTGCTTGCTAGATATTTTGTATTTTGTTTAATATTTAGATTTTTGTTGCTTATTATAGTGCTAAGAATGAAGCTGACTACTCATGTTTATTTAATCTTACGCCTGATACTCGCTTCTATGGTAGACTTTATTTGGAGACTTTTCAAAAAATCAAAGAAATACTATTTTTAATATGCTTTAATGTTGAAAACTAAAATTCTGATTTCAGTTTATGGAAATATTTTTTATAATTTTAAATAAAATATAAATATTTGTATACTTTATCAGAAAAGAGGTATTTTTTCAAAAAAAATATTATTTAAAAAACAGTAAATTAATTTTGAAAATTAAAAAAAAAAAATTTAAATATTAACTCTTCTTCAAAATATTATTTTTGAACCATAAAATATAAAATATTTTAAGTTTTCAATTAGTTTAAGCAAAAATAAATAGTTAAAGTTAGTATTTGCTTGTCTGTAAGTTGCCTTATATACAAATAGACACTGCAAAACCATCAGAACAGTCTTACAAAACACCCTTATAAATGTTCACAAACTCTTTTCAGCATTAAACAACATGGCTTTTAACAGTTATTTAGACTCACTAAATCAATATGAGCAGCAAAAAACTGAGAAATGTCGACGAATTCTAACTCAAGACCCCTTTGCAAACTCCAAACAGCAGCGCACATAGATTCACAAAACACTCAAACGAAGACTGAAACAACTGCAATACAGTTAGCAAATACCGTTAGTCAAAAATTTACTTATAATTAGCATATTTGCCTTCCTGTTGAACTGTAAGCGCAGGCATTTGAGCCACAAATGGCCGCACTCACCGCGCTCTCACTACAATTATATGCACTTGAAGCCATGACCAGCGCATACACTTACATCTGTATGTACATACTAAATACATAACCACACTAATTGCAACAAAGCTTTCGCACTCGCACTTCGCTTAAACGCTTCATTTATCACATGCGCTTGTCGCCGTCACCGCTGCTGCTGTTGTTGTTGTGGCCGCCGTCGGCGAGACGACGAGCGTGGGTACATCGCTGGCGGCGAAGTGGATGACATGACCATTTGGTGTGAAGGCGATGCCATTCGGTGTGCCAGCCTTGCCAGCATTTGCCTGCAGCAGCGCATCACCGGCGCCATTGCCACCACTCGCGAGATATTGCAAGCTGTCAATGTTGCCCAGTTTACCGACAATTTTCGGTATCCGATCACTTTCGGCGCCGCTCGAGGTGTTGCCAGTGCCGATGGCGCCGTTTCCAGTGTGTGACGCATGTTGATTGCTGTGGTGGTGGTGGTGATGATGATGATGATGCCGATGGTGGTGGTGGTTATGTTGGTGGTGATGATGGTGTTGCGGAGTAGCCTGGCTCTCACTGTGATTTTGTTGACCAGCCGCAGTGCTCGTCACACCACAGCCGCTCATGGCGGGCGCGCTGCGACTGTAGTAACCGCAGTTGCCGCCGCCGTTTTGTGTATTCAATTGTTGTTGTTGTTGTTGCTGCAACTCTTTGGTGCACTTGAGCGACGAGGCCTTGCGCATATTGCTGCTGCAGCGTATATAGTCACAGCTGCGACAGCAGTTGCGTGCCGCCGACTTGAGTGTGCGCTGATTAAGATTATTCAAATTTGCCGCAATCAGTTTCGCCTGTGTCGTCTTGATCGGCGACGTGGGTAGACTCTCATCTTCGCCGGTCGGCGGTGGTGTGCTCAAACGACTCGAGCCGGATGAGAAACAGCCGTTGGAATGACGTGCCGCCTCCACATCGGAGTCATCGTCGTCCGCTTCGATGGCCGCCTCCTCCTCCTCGGCGCACAGATGTACGTCCTCCTCGTCATTATCATCGTCATCGTTGTTGCATTTATCGATTTCTTGTGGATTTTTGCCATCACTTTGCTCGTCGATATCACACTCAGCGCCTGTGGATATGCCATCGTCGGCATTGCTGTCGCAGTTCGTTATGTTTGTCGTGCCGTTCTCGTCAGTCAGATCATCAGTGCGTCCATCCGAAATGCAACCATTCTGCTTGATCGTGTCGGCGCAGCCATTTGTGTTGTTGGCAATTGCATTCTTTTCTTCTTTCTTTTGTACTTGTTGCGCCAGATCGATCCAATGCTCGCGATTCTCGCGCACACCCTCGACCAGTGGCTCCAGTTTGTCGGAGAGATTGGCAAAAGCCTGGTTGGGAGAGGAGAAAACGGTATTTTTTTGTTATTGTTCACAACTTTATTGAAATGCAGGAAACTCACCTCGTAAATTGGCAAGCATATGGATTCAATAAAGTTGACTTGCATCATTGGTAATTCATCTTCCTTCTCGCGATTCATGATATCCTGTAAAAAAAGTAAGATTCATGAATGAACACTAATTTACTTATATAGTTAATTCCAAAGTATACTTACAATGGGCATTATATTCAATTCCTGCTTCTCCATATCGCCCTGTTCGAAGAACTCCGAACTCACCAAATCGGCTACACGCTTCTCAATCTCCCACGGCTTCGTAATAGCCGACAAATCACAGACAGTCATGCTCATAGCACGCAATAAAGCACGCGGCTCATCAGCCTCCCAATAGCTGAGGGGCTGTTCCTTCACAGATTCCAAGAAGGGACCACGTTTTCTAAAAAGAAAAAGATATTATATAACGATATCTAAAAAGTCTCAAGTGACTGGCTACTCACCTAAAATACACCGCCAAATCCGTCGATAATATGGCATCCTCCAGCACGCGTATAACGCGACAATAATCATCTGATGACAAATTTGCCAGTATCTGATTGCCAGGGCTATTCAAAATCATCAAACACTGATCGAAATGATGATGTTCCATAGTGGAGGTCGAATACAGTTGAGCCAATGGTGAAGAGGCTCTATAAAGATATTAAATTACAGTTAGGGTGACCATTTTAAAGAATTTATACCAAAAGCACTTACTTAATCTGGAAGGAGTTGTTAGTCCCCCGATGATCCAAATCGTGACACAAGCAACCAATAATCAATGCCAAACACTCGATCTCACCGAAAATCTTCCACCATTGCGTCGCCTGTCCATTATGGGAAATCTTTGATTAATCAATCAAAAGCAAAAAATAAACTTTGGCAATTCCAACAAAAAATTGTAGAAACTAAAGAACTACATAATTTTAAAAGTAAGATTGATTTCGTGAAGCGAGAAAAATTGCATGCGAGAAATTTATTTGTGTGGAGGGGAATGTTTAAGCTGAAGCTAAATTATGTTTGTAAGCTCTTGCAAAATGATTTTTAAAACCCAAAAAATTTTGAAAAAAGCAAATAAATTAGAAACTTTACAGCAACAAAATATAAAAAGTAAAATAAAACTAAGCCTTTGCCAATTTCATATTCACCATTTAAAAAAAATTTCATCATACATACCGTTAGTATGGCGAACATCATTTGTGCCACATTGAAGGCGTGTCGCCAATTATGATAAGTAACATTGCGATAATTCTTCTTAACGCTCAATAGCCAACGGCAAAGCACCTCGTAGTCGATGTGAAAACGCTCAACAAAGTCCAGATCGAGGAACATGCGAAGGCAGGCCTGGGAATGTAATAAAAAAATATATTATAGTAAATAAAATGTTAATTTATTATTAGAAAAATGTTGAGTCTTCTATGGTATTATTTCAGGTGCTTACCTTCAATGTATCATCATCCTCGAAGTGTATATCATCAAACCGGAAATCATGTAACCGGAAATGCGCAGCTGATGGCACGCGCAGACGCTGCAATGAAATAAAAGAGATATTATTAGATGGTGCTGGAATTAAATTCGAAATTTGTGAGGCCGTTCGGATTCTCTATTACAAATTATATAAGTTTCAGGAGCATCGTTCTACCAAAGCATTGATAAGAGTGGCCACCGTTGGGACCTTATACGACTTATGATTTCCATTTATTTAGAAGGACATGTTCAAATTGGAGTTTAGAGGCAACAGAAGTCTTGGAAGAGTAACCAAGAGTGGTCTCTTAATGTCTATTAGCCGAACTCGAGCACTTCCAGATATTTTTTGGTCGTCTTTGCTACAGAAGAGGAGTTCTCTCGTTTTTTTTCACACACATCCAACGTCAACATTCTTCTTGAATGGTTAGTCCAGCCGAGTCCACTACAGCGCGCCATTTATTCCTCGTTTTGGCAGTTTAGCGCCAATTGGTAATGTCAAGTGAAGCCAGGTCCTTCTCCACCTAGTCCTTCAAACGGAGTGGAGGTCTCGCTCTTCCTCGGCTTCCACCAGCGGGTACTGCATCGAACACTTTCAGAGCTATGGTGCTTTCGTCCATTCGGACAACATGACCTCGCCAGCGTAGCCGCTGTCTTTTTATTCGCTAAACTACATAACACATACAGCTCATAATTCCATCGTCTGCCGTTGCCAATGTTTAAAGGACAGTAAATCTACAGCAAAAACCTTCCTCTCGAAAATTAATAGTGCCGTCTCAACGGATGTTACATCGTCCAAGCTTCTACACCATAAAGTAGGATAGGAATGATGAGGGACTTCTAGAGTTTGGCATTTGTTCGTCGAGAGCGGACTTTACTTTTCAATTGTCTACCACTTAACGGAAATTAGTTTAGTCAAAAACAACCAAAAATCCCAAAAACAACACTATGTTCTTCATTTTATTGCCTTCACATTGCGCAACAAGCACTAATACTACTAAAAATCCAATAAGGAAATGGATAAGCTTGACAATAATGACTTCGTTTGCATATTTATTGAAGTTTTAGCGACCCAGAGGCTATTAACTACACGCACAATGCTCGCATTTAAAGTGAAATTGTCAGACGAAAAGCCACAAACTTTTAATTGTAGTTGTAAACATAACCGCATTTGAAATATGTAGAGCACAATTACAAACATAAATGTGTACTAGGCACTAGACAGCTCTTAAAGGGCGATGAGAGAAGTAAGAAAGTAAGAATTAGTGTAACAGTTAAAGAAAACCCAACAACTATATATTATTTCATAATTATTTCACACAAATGTATATACATACTCCAATACCAGGTCTTTCCAGTCTTATGCTCTCGCTCTTATCAAATAACGTGCGCTCATTTATCTATACTCAGCGCGAATTTCGTTTGCCACAGCTGCCTGGCTACTAAGAAATCCTTAAGTGGCACGTTTTTGTGTGCCAACAACAAGTCAGTCAATCAATTATGTTTATGCTTAAATGGCTTCCTTTTTACGACTTCGCTTTTGTTCATTTCTGGCTTTAGTGTTACTATGTGCGTGTTAGTTGGCAGTTTCTATTATTTTTGGTAATTAAAATGATAGTTATGATTCCCTAGATACATGTCCTTTTAAGCTAATTGCGTTTATAACGAGCTCATATACATTCATTTGTTGCTAAATGACGCTCGTTAATACTACTACAGAAATGGAATGTTAGCGAATGACTTTAATAGTAATTAGGAAATTTGGCCAAAAGGTGGAGAACACAAAACTTATTCAAGATTTAAATAAGAAAGAAATTTCTTCTATGGAAGAACCTCTTTGCTAGAAGCTTTGATATTACCAAGTAGAATTTGACTAAAGAACCTTCTTAGGCGAATATTTTAGATGAGTTTTTTGAGAGTGTGAGTACTCATTAGAAAGTATTGGATTTAAGTCCTCGTTGAGGTAGATATATTATATATTTATAACAGCAATAAAACTCGGGTAATCTTCAATTTGACGAATAAATTTTTTGTCACGAAATGCTTCTTTAATCTCAAATCTACTGGACCCTCTATTACTACGGTATGTGTATATATTTATGTAACCCTTTCACAATAGTTACTCTTCCATTTAGAATCATTTTATTTGACCTTGGTTTTAAGTCTTCAAAATATGTATAGTCGCTTAACTGTATGCTAATAATACTTTTATTTCATAAATGTTGCCTACATTTAGGCGAATATATAAATTTGGAAGATTGTGTTAACATTACCTTCTATTGGAATATGATATATAGAAAACTTGATTCACAATTTGATATATCTTCTTAAAATTTTTAAACAGCTTGAATAATTTTATCTTTTTACCGTATACTCAAGAGCAAAATAGAGCAAACTTACGGTAATGCATATATAAAGACTTTCAACGACAGAAAATATTGAAAAGTTCTAAGGAATGTTACTATATAGGTTAGATCTGAACTGGAACCAGGTCATTTGGATTAAGAAACCTTAAAGTGTTTCTCTTTTTAATTTATAGGGTTCATATTATAACACGCTATACATTTTTCCGAAGTTGGACTAAGTTTTAGAAAATTTTCTTTAACCTTATATGAACATTTCTACTAATTCATACTCACAATACAAAAAAGTGAACATCAATTGGATTCACTAACAACAACTGACTCAAAAATAAATACATTTCCATTTATTTCGACCACAAAATCATTTCACATAAATTTAATTTGAATCTTCATCCAAAAGACCGCATGCAAATGTCAACAAACCGCAACAAGATGATTACAAATGCCAAAGGAATACAAAATATTCGAACACAAATTTGCAAATACAGTGCTGTGCATATATACAAAGCACACATATGTATATATTGACCAATACACTTGTGGACCGCATGCAAATATGCATTTGTGCTTCAATCAAATATGGTTATTGAGGTCAAATTGGATATGTCTTGTACACAGCAACATGACATGCACATAACATAACATCTTCCGAGTAAGCGTTTGACAAAAGAGCGAATGAGCTGTGCATTGAAATGCAATTACAAGCACATACATACACATACTACACAGATACCCGTCGTAAATGGGTACACGTGTCAGTTGCAGTAAGCATGTGTCATGCAGCAACAATAAATTATAATGCACTAGCTGGAAATTGTCAGAGATAAAATTAATTGCCAACGCTTTGGCAGCTGACTAAGCAATTTGCCGCAAAACAGAATTGACAAGTCGAAAGGAGTGAAGTTAAGGGGGTATATTGTATATTGTCAACCACTTTCATTCAGTTTAATTGATTTCAGCTAATATAACGTTTCAGACTCACCCGCAAGCGATGCGCCTCATCAATCGTTGCCGATGCATGATAGCTCAGCACCTCCAGTGTGACGCTTTGCTTGGCCATCGCCACGATCGCCTTCTCGTACATATGGGTGTTGTGTATGCCCATGCCGCAGAAGATGGCGAATGCCTCGACGAAGTTCTCATCGTTTTTGGTAAAGTTCTAAGGCGAGAGATTAAATAATAATGGTTTAAGAAAAAATATATATTTTTGTTGTTTTCTTTACTCACCAGATCATCAAATTTGTTGATCAATTGTATGACGCCAATTATTTGACCCAGTGAATTCTTGATTGCCATACATAATATGGACTTGTGCTTGAAGTTGCCCTCATTATCGACATTGGCGTCGAAGCGATCATCTTCATAAGCATTTGGTATGTTCACAGTCTGCGGGGTAGAGGAAAGAGAGTGTTGGAAGGCAAGGATTTTAGATAAAATATATATATTTAAATGATATTGCAAACAGAGTTGCCATTTTAACAAAAAATAAATAAAATAGAGTTACCCTTCAACTGAAATTATGAATTCTTAATTATGAAATAACTTTTTTTTATTTTTAAAAAATATTAGTGCGGCCACCCTTTTTAACAAAAAAAATCGATGGCAACCCTGCATTTTATAATTCCTTTTATATTCATATTTCTAACTAATAAACAATTACACAACAACAGTTTACTCACCTCACCAGTTGTTGCCACATAGCCGGTGATGCCCACATTTATGGGGAAACGTGACTCATGCGGACTCGTACGTGACGTATTCTCCTCTTGACTGAGATCATTCGCTTCGAAATCAAACACACGCGAGAAGCTGCCCTTCGATGCCTCGTGCAACAACAAGATCTGTACACGCTGACACTGTATGAGACTCTGCATGTGTGTTAGTATACGGAATACCATATGCTCAATGGTGCTCTGCTCTTCGAAGATCATACGCGCCAAATCGAGTAAGACCTGATTACGTTTAATTTCCAATTGGGATTTCTCGTAAAGTTGAGCGTTACGCAAGCCGATGCCACAGAATTGCAGGTAAGAGGCGAAGACCTGGAGGGAGGGAATGGAAAACAAATACGTTTTAGTGAGTTGGAGAAAGAGCAAAATAGAGAGTTAGTGAGAGAGAGAGAGTGGAAGCGAGTGAGAAAAAAGTGAGAAAAGTGTGAGTGTAAAGTTAATTGAGTACAATATTGAATAATATTAAAAATTTAATAAATATTATTTACTGTTATTATTTTTGTTCTGCCAAGTACCGTTATGAATTTCGAATTTTTTCATAAAACTTTGCAAGTTTCTTCGCTTTTGTAAATATTTTTCACCCATAAAACTTAATTGTCTATTTAAATCCGACAACGTGGAAAACTACTTCATGCTGCAGCTCTTTCAGCTCCGTGTCCGGCGACCACGTGTCAGCCGGCGAGAATGGCAAACTTTTAGTGACAAAATTAAATTTTAAGTGCGAAAAAGTTGTTAAAAGAAAGTTGTCTTTTCGAGATTTTTCAGTGTCAATAAAAATGAAAACATTACACTCGGAGACAAATAAGGCGATAAAAAATCTTCTGTTTGAGTTTGAGTTTGAGTTCGCATTACGCACGCCAAGCATCCACCAGTGAAGTGTGACCCAACAAAGCGCGAAACCAATGAAAGGAATCGACCGGAAAATGGTTAATGCGCTGGAATGTGAATGTGAAAAGTTTGCAACAATTCACCCGAGAGCGTTTCTACTTTTTTTGTAGTGGTAGTGCGCGCAGCAAGTGAAAGACAAGTATAAAGCCATATGATTCTTCTTGTCGTTTTGTATATATATATATATATATTGAAGTTGGAGCAAAATAGCGCGTAATAAAACTGTGCACAACAAGTGAGTGTCATAAAAAATTTAAGTGTCTTCTGAGAAATTGAAAGCTGCACTATATAGGAGTACAACGCGCACATATATACATATATTCAAACAAAAGTACGTTTATTCAACGCATACATTTCAAATTAGTAGTTGTAGAATTGTGGGTGTTTGAAACACATTGCCAATAGAAAGCACTTCTTTAACGGCACTTTATGTGCCAGGCTTTTTCTCGCTAGCACAGTAACTTACTTATACATAAAATTTTATTGCTTATCTGTGCATCGTCGCTGGCTTACCTTCTCATCGGCCTCAGTGAAGCATTCACCATTTAATTTATTAATGACCTGCGCCACACCGATGACATCGCCCGATGAATCCTTAATGGGCATACAAAGTAGCGCTTTCGTTCGGTAGCCAGTTATGCTGTCGATTTCGCCATTGAAGCGCTCATCCTGTGTGGGAGATAAAGAGGAAAAGAAAGGAAGTGTTTTAGTTGTAAGTGCTTTTTAAGGTTTTTTAGTATATTTAAATATTGAAAAAATTGTATATTAAAAATAAAATAATTTTCGTAAGAATATATTTATAATAAAAGTTGTCAAATAACTCCTCCGCCTTTTTGCATTTTGAATTTCACGGCTATTTATAAAGCGCTATAGAGCTCGTATCTGGCAATACTATACATCTTTGAAAGGTCTTGACATAACCTACAAAATGACGCTATGCATGATTAGTTTGGATATTGCGTTACACAGTTATAGACGTGTAAACATGGAGTTCACTAACGAAATTCGCGCTATTTTAAAGGTTTCCTTCGTTAAAGGCAAATCCGCTAGAGAAACGTTCCGAGAGATTATTGGTGTTTTGGAAGATGGTACTCTATCACTTCGAACTGGGGAAGAATGGTTTCAACGATTCAGAGCGGGTGAAAACGACACCATGGATAAGCTAGCTAGCAGAAAACCTATGACGACGAATACCGATCAAATGATGGAAAACATTGAGTTAGACCGCCAAGTGGCATCTCATGCCATCGCCTAGGAGATGGGAGTTAGTCACCAAACCATTTTAAACCATATGCAGAAGGCTGGATAGTCCAAAAAGCTTGATGTTTGGGTGCCGCATGATTTGAAGCAAAAAAACCTTCTGGACCGAATCAACGCCTGCGATATACTGCTGAAACGGAACGAACTCGACCCATTTTTAAAGCGGATGGCGACTGGCGACGAAAAATAGATCACATACGACAATATCAAGCGAAAACGGTCGTGGTCGAAGGCCGGTGAATTGTCCCAAACAGTGGCCAAGCCGGGATTTACGGCCAGGAAGATGTGTGTGCTGTGTGTTTGGTGGGATTGGAAGGGAATCATCCCCTATGAGCTGTTTCCATATGGCCACACGCTTATTTCTACCATTTACTGCGAACAACTGGACCGCTTGAAGCAGACGATCGATCAGAAGCGTCCAGAATTGGCCAACAGGAAGGGTGTAGTGTTCCACCAGGACAACACCAGACCACACACTACGTTGATGACACGTCAGAAGCTACGGGAACTCGAATGGAAGGTTTTATCGTATCCACCATATAGCCCAGACATTATGAAGTTGCCGTCTAGATGGAAACAGATTATCGAACGAAACGACGCATATTTGAACTAAATCCGATTACCGTAACATTTTTCTATAAAGCAATGAATAAAGAGTAAAAAAAGCGGAAGGGATATATTTGAAAACCTATATAGATTAAAGCATAAAGCTATAAATGATATAAGCATGAGAACCTTATTGACACTTTCACTACTTATTCTTAGTTGGAATAGGCAACGTTACCATTAAGTTGGAAGTTTTAAAAATCAATCAATCAGCTTTAAAAATGTAGTCTCTGACTCACAATACTATATGTTAAGAAATTATACCATGAAAATGTGTTTCCATCGAAAAGGAGATCAGTGAAGAGTTACATCATTTCAGAGATAAAATGCGAAGATTAAAGTAAGTAGTTTAGAAGAGAAAGAGGGTATGTATGAAAATTTATATCATAAAAAAAATTATAGACCACGTATCGTTTAGAGAGTGCCAAAAGAACGCTCGCTAAATTGTGAAAATGACTTAAAAGCAATAATAGCAGCATTAATAATTCTTGTTTCAATGCGAGGAAATCGATTTGAAAACTAGAAATATGCTTCATAATGAATGAGCTCTTTGTAAAGAATGCAGTTTTTTCAAATAACCGCAGCCAACTTTGCTCAAGATACTTCAGAAAAGCGTGAACGCTCAAAAATAGCACCAAGAGTTAATTTACTGTTTCCTACATAGTGATTGCAGTGCCCTACGGTCAACCAAGTCACTAAGAACGACCGGTAATCTTTATATATAATATATAAGTTTTTCTACTGCATTGGGGACTTTTTCATTTCCAGCCATTATTACTATTAAATACTTAAACTGTCTTAAAATGATATCTATATAATACTGTAATATCACCCAATCAGCTGACTCTCACCGCCGCCCGATATAAATGCATGTAATAAAGAAAAACCTGCTTTCCTCACACATAATCCTCACTTATTAAATAATTACGAAAACTGACGGTGTAATTAATATGTAAAATTTATAATTGATATCGGTTCATCATTTTCCTCATTTCCTTCCGTAGCAACCGCTGACTACAGCACACTCGTGCATGTGCTCACAAGCCAATCAAGAAAGTAAGTAGGTAATCATCATGCACGGCACACCGCTTTCGCAGAAGAGGCAATTACTCACGCGTTTTAAAAACCCCAACAAACGCACGAACGCACACACTATATATATATATATATATTGATATGCATGTGTTTAAATGCATATGGATGACGCGTACAGCGCTCAACAGCTACATCATAATCACTAATGAACATCAGTCGATAGCGCTATCAACGTGTGCTTGAGTTTTGAATATTTATAATGTTGATATATACATATATATGTAAATATATATAAATATGTATATATGTATGTATAATGTGGTATATTAAAAATTAGCAAGCAATTGTATGACATAAGTATGTAAATATGTATATGCTTCCAAGTACAATGTATTAAAGCGAAATTTGTATTTACTTTGAGTTCACCAACAGCACCGCCGCTTGGGCTTATCAGTGTTTGGTGGAGTGTTACATTTTATTATTGCTAACTTATCAATATTGTTTTTTTAATATTGCCAACAGATATCTATTGTATGACTATATACATTTGATAGGCTCACGTTTAGTTGCACGTTGAGCTTACATATTTATAAGAATGATAAGGTGTGGCTGTTTAATTAAGTCACTTGGTAGTGTCTGTTGGCTACTCATACTACAAATAAACAAGTGACCAGCAAAAAATAAATAAAGAGTTGAGTTGAAGAGTTTGAATTAGTTCCAAGACGATTTCTTCAATGTACCAGCATGTATTTTCTATATTTTAAACCAATTTCCATATTTTATATGTTCGTTTCGCTACTCGCTTATGTTAGATAGCTTTTAATACCGCCATTACTTTTAAGTTTATAATAACAAATACACTTATGCATACAATTTCAACTCTCAGGCTCAAGCAGATTAATGGCACAATGAACTTACACCACAACTCGTTAAGCCAACTAAGCGCTTGCTAAAGCTTTAGAATTCTTTTCACTGCTTTACTACTTATGCTGTTCGGGCCAAAAGAGTACACGCACACACACAAGTATTGCAGTGAATTGAAAGCAAACGAAATGTAAAAAAATTAAAATCCATCATTAATCTTTCACTCTTGTACGTCTGCTTGTGAAGTAGCTTGAAGCGCGGCAGAAGTAGCAAGCAGTTGCAAGTATTACTTTACAAAGCCAAGTTATGTACATAAATCTAAGTGTAGCTCGCTTTGAGATTTTATTTCGTTTCCTGCCATCGTTTTCTAACTGAACAAGTGAAGAAATCAAAAAGTGTACAATGACAAATAGTCACTGACCGGAACTTGGTGCTGTTAAAATTTTACTTTGATTCGTAAATCAAAAATGCCACTCGTATAAATATGATTAATGATGCACACACATATAGTGGTGTCATAACGGAAGTAGCGATAAAAGTACACAAATTCTTAACTGTTACATGCATATGTAGAAACATAAGTGAGTAAGAAGAGTTGAGTTGAAGAGTGCGCTATCACATGAAATTTGGCTTTTCGAAGTACTAAAGTGTATTTATTTATGTAGAATTTTCATGGAAAGACATTAATATATATATTTCGGCATATTACCGCACGGTATTAACAGAATATTATAAATTCTCAGAAATTTCAGCTTTTAAGTGACTAAACAAGTGATATAAATATATAAATGTCATTTTTAATCGTATTGAATCTCTTAGAGGTATAGCTGTCAAATCAGCTGTCAGTGCAAACATATGTTTTTGACATTTGGCATTTGACATTTAAGTATACGCTTTGAAATAAAGATGATATAACTCAAAAAAAAAGTTCATATTGAGAAATCTTTTAAAGAATGTATCAGCTTAAAGAATTCTTATTTAAAAACCAAACTAATAGTCAATATATCAATATAACTTGCTTACCTGATATGCATCTGGTATATTAACCGGTTCACCGCTCTCGGCGACATGTCCAGCAATGCCTGACCCCCAAGCAACGCGCACTTCCTCTTGCTGTTCCATCTCTTCCACGGTGCTGCGTGGACAAACGTCGAACAATTTAGAGACGAGACATCTGAGAAAAAAGTGTGAGAGAGAGGATTATAAAATGAGTATCTTGTAGACAAATATACAAATTAATTATGCCGCAAAGAAAAAATTAAATATTCTAAGCAAAAATAAAATCTTTTGAAAACATATTATCGAGCAATATTTATAGTTGTTTTTGACTTTCAAATCAAAAAATAATCTACGTAAGCTAAATTATAATTAATTTATAAAAATATTATATAAAAAAAAATTTAAATATTTTTTAATACAAAAATTAACTATTTTGTTAATTTACTAAGAGAAAATACTAAAAAATATTGAAAATAAATGTAACTAATATTAAAACAAAAATAAAAATTTTCTATCAAAAAAAATTTAAATATTTTTTTAACATAAAAATTAGCTATTTTAATAATTTAATTAAATAAAATAGTAAAAATATTCGAAATAAATGTAACTAATATTAAAAAAATAAATAAAAATTTTCTATCAAAAAAAAAAATTTTAACATTTTTTTAACATAAAAATTAACTATTTTAATAGTTTACTAAGAGAAAATAGTAAAAAATATTGAAAATAAATGTAACTAATATTAAAACAAAAATAAAAATTTTCTATCAAAAAAAAATTTAAATATTTTTTTAACATAAAAATTAACTATTTTAATAATTTAATTTAATAAAATAGTAAAAAAATTGAAAATAAATGTAACTAATATTTAAAAAAAAATAAAAATTTTCCATCAAAAAAATTTAAATATTTTTTTAACATAAAAATTAACTATTTTAATAATTTAATTTAATAAAATAGTAAAAAAATTGAAAATAAATGTAACTAATATTTAAAAAAAAATAAAAATTTTCTATCAAAAAAATTTAAATATTTTTTTAACATAAAAATTAACTATTTTAATAATTTACTAAGAGAAAATAGTAAAAAATATTGAAAATAAATGTAACTAATATTAAAACAAAAAAAATAAAAATTTTCTATCAAAAAAATTTAAATATTTTTTAAACATAAAAATTAACTATTTTAATAATTTAATTTAATAAAATAAAAAAAATATTGAAAATAAATGTAACAAATACTATTAGAAAATTTTAAAATTTTTGGAAATTTCTTTTGTTAGTCGAATTTTTTTTTTTAATATTTAACACCTATATTATAATAAATTATTTTATATAATCAAATTTTTTTTTCAAAATCATAATATTTATTTTAAATTATAATCATACTACATACATACAAATAAAATCACACTTTTCCTGTTTACTCACTTCTTTGGTCCATCATTGCCGGTATTGCAACGGCCCTGCACTAGAAACAATGAGCCACGATCTGCATTCAATAATATTGAAACATTCTGCAGTATTTTATGACACAATGTACGCACTTCCAGTTCGTTGCAGATATCCTTTACCTATTTTGCATTGTTTTTTTGCAAATTAATGCAACATCAACGTTGATGAGATTCATAATGAGGAAATTAATACATATATGTGTGTTGTTGTAGTTGTTTTGTAATCATTATTGTTGTCGTGGTGGTTGTAGTAAAAGTCCATTGTGTTGGTAGACAACAATAGCGATGCCGCAAGCGATGAGAGAAAATGTGGCATTCATATGAGAAGCATAAAAGGGAGAAATTGTAAAAGACAAAAACAAATGAATAAAGCATAAGTAAATGAAAATAATTGATATTTTTATTTGTAGAATAATGCGCGGAAATTATAATACTTTCCTTTTTTTCCTTAATTAAAAAGTACAAATAAAGGGCGCTTTGCTGAAAGGAGGGTGTCTCTCCCTCTAGACTAAATTAATATAAAGGCAGAGTTGGCAATGTTTCTAAGTTAGGGAATTCATTTTAAATATCAGGGAGAAAACTCGCATTAAAAATTGTAATAGAATTTCATAAGACAAAAAATATGTATTTTATATTTTCTCGATAGAGTTTACCAATAATTAACATCATTTTTTAAATAAAATTAAATTTTTAAAATTTACTAAAACCATAGCTCATATATTTTTATATGCGAAAAAAGTGTTACTTCTGTGCGCCTAAGCATATGCAACATCAAAATTTTCACCCGAAAACAACCGATATTTACTTTGCGTGCGCACGTGGCGTATACGCAACCACCCTCCGTTGACTAGGCCAACTCATAACCAGTGCCGCCTATAAGTAATAGCTCAATAACGAAACACGAAACACGAAGCCTTTCATCAACCGAAAATACTAAAAATACACTTGCTACTCAAAATACCAATACGAGCGCCAACAACAACAACAATAGACACCACTATTAATGGCAAACTAAGCCATTACAAGGGCCAGCGAACACGCAACACTTCGCATGCTTCGGCTGAGTACAAAATTTCCACAGTCAGCTGTTGTTGTTGTTGTTGTTTTTGGCAAACTGAAATTCGCAATTGCTTTTATGTGATGGCAAGCGCTTTAATTAAGCACTACCCAAACCCCTAAACTGGCCTGCCCGTACTAACAACAACGTGCAACGGTTAATGTATTCATTCACTACACTTCGTTAATGTTGTCCACCGTGCATAGACAGTGCTGTGAGACAATGAGACAATACCTTACCAGTTCAAAAATGAGCTCCTTTTCATCCAGCGCCTTCAATTCGTTGCGTGACAAACGTTGCGGCCGATAGTAGCCCATTGTGCCGTAGCCATGCGTCGTCTGTCCATGATGATGATGATGATAGTGATGAGCAGCCAGTGTGCTCGTGCCATTGGCAGCATTATAGTTGCCACCGACAGTGCCAATGCCATTATTGCCATTACTACCACCAATGCTATAACCGACACCGCCGCCGCCACCGCCGCCGCCACCAATATTGCTGCTGCTATTTGTTGAGCAATCATTTTGTGTGCCTACACTTAAGAATGTCGGTGTACCGTCAATGGTGTTGACAATTGGCTTCAGCAGACCGCCGCGTTCAAATTCATGTGCTGATATTTTTCTGTAAAAAGCATTCCAATTTACCATTCAACCCATAGTCATCAACGTAGAGGTGGGTTGTTTTTGTTGTTGGTGGAATGTGTTGTTGGTAGCGGTTGAGTTCACGTGCGCAGCGAGTGTTGTTGAATTTCCAGTGATGCCAAGAATAACACGGCCAAACGACATTCAGAGAAATTATTATTACAAATCAACCAGTTCAGTTCAGAGTGGAGCGGCGTCATGCAAGAGAAGGGTTGAAAAATAGAGAAATAAATTTTAATTAATTAATAAGTCATATTTATTGTGCAATAATTGATGGTTAAAGATTGTGATGGTCTTATATATAGTACAGAGAGGCAATAATTTGACCAAATTTGAAAAATAAAATTTATAAAAAAATAAAAAAAAAATGTTGCGATTGCTTTCTAAAATTAATTTAAAAAAAAAAAACTTTATTCTGAATATATTTTCACGAAAGGAAAAAAAAAGAAAATTAAAAAAAAAAATTGTAAATGCTTTCAAAAATATAAAAAAAAATATTTTATTCTAAAAAAAATAATTATATTCTGAAAATATTTTCATGAAAGGCAAAAAAACGAAAACTAAAAAAAATAGTGAATTCTTTCAAAAATTAAAAAAAAATACTTTATTCTGAAAATATTGTCATGTAAGACAAAAAAAAAACGAATATATAAAAAATATTTAGAAAATTAAAAAAAAATATATTTTATTCTGAAAATAAATATTTTCATGAAAAAAAAAAATTTTTGCTTGCTTTCGAAAATTAGAAAAAAAAATTATTTATTCTGAAATTATTTTCATGAAAGGCAAACAAAACTCAAAACTTAAAAATCATCTTTGCGCAGAGCTATAATATATATTTTCATTAACAGCACTCTAAGCATTGAAAAATCACTTGAATCTCAAATTTATTTATATATTCTACCAAAGTTTTAAACAAAATGGTGGCTCTGTAGTTTCGCCGTTATTTAGAGAAGAAATAGACCCATCCAAGGAAGAAAAGAAGCACCTATTTTCGATATATGTTTATAAATTTGACACCATATGTATAAATTAGTTTCTCTTAAAGCATTAAATTACTTATCTACCATTGAACTTAAGCCCGCACATATCACAACCGCAACAGGATGCTCAACAACAAATATATATATAAAATATAGAATATATAAGAACGCCTTTGGAACGAGTTTAGTTTGAGGCCATACTGAAATCATTTCGTTTTTGCGGTTAGCAACTCGACTTTTCCGTGCCATTACACTACTTATCTGCTAATATTGCCTGCCTGCCACTCAACAAAATGGCTAAGCAAATATATATAAACAAAAAACAAAACGAAAAAAAACATGAAAACAGAATGTCAGCATACACTTCAACAACTGCCAAGCCATGCCGCACTAACACCAGGCTATAAGGCAGGCCAATAATGACACACACACACACATACATACACATGTGCGATGTGTAGCCCGAGTTGTTTTGCATGGGTCGCCGGACCTGTTGCTGTTGTACATTTATTAAATACCAAACAGCAAACAGCTGTGCGTTGAAATGGAGAGGACAATCAACTGTAGATAATCGACCATAGACAACAACAAGCCAACTGGCAGCATAACAACAGCAACCACAAGCTGTCGACGAACAGTTAGGGTGTCTAAAGCAAGCAAGCTCATAAAAGTATGACAAGCGTAGTAGTGGAGAAAAGGCTAGAGCACAAAATATGCTCGTTGCATAGGTCAAAACAACGGTTCTGCGATATGAGACAGTGCGTGCTCATAACTGTGTGTAGTAGGTGTCTATTTGCTATGGAAATATATTTGAAGTCTTCTATATTTAGCACTTATTTAATAATAGCATAATCTGTTGGGGCAATATCACAAATTTCTCATTAAAAGGATGTCAATTGCGTTTGCCTGGAGTGGTCTAGCTGTACGCATAATAAAACACCCACACACAGCCTGAGAGTTGTCTGCTCTGTGGCCAGCAGTTAGCGGTTGTTATTGATAAGTGCTTGTATGCTGTTATATGAAGAGCATATTGAGATTAATTTTACATAAATTTTGGGCTATGTGTCAAAGATGTGTATATATGGTATATATATGCATATACCATGCAGAGTAAAGTTCCAAAAACCTAAGTAATGAACTAATATCATCTTTAACTCAATGATTATATCACTTTCAAGAAGCCACAACAGTGATTTTATTATGAAATTTTTAATGAATGTGCGCTAATGAACTGTGATTCATTTTGGTTTTTCTCATGAAAGGTATACAAACATTTTCAACTATCATAAAATAATAAAAAAAAATATTTTTGGTATTTTTTTCCAGGAAAATTTACTCTGTACAATATTAATTAATGCTTGGATATTCCAGTTTTTAAATCAAAAATATTTTTCGCTAAAATATAAACTCATCGACATCGACTTACCTCACTGGCGTTGTTGCGCCCGAGCCACCGCGTGATGAGCAACTCTGACCGTTTGTATGTGTAGGTGAGCCAGTCAGCGAGACATCATTGCCAGCTGTGGTGGCATGTGAAACGAGCCAGGCATCAACAACCTGACGTGTGGCTTTTCTGCAAAGGAAATAGAGGATAAATATTATAAAATAATTTAATATTGAAATTTGTAATTTTTTATACAAAAAATATGAGTTTTGAAAATAAAGATTTATTTTAAATATTCGCAACGATATTTCATATTTTTTTATTAACGATGGACATAAAAAGAGAAGTTATAAAAAGTATTAAAGACCTTCATAATCCGTTGCTATAAACGCCTGTCGGCAATGCAATATATTCCCACAAAATACTAAATAAAAATACATACTCTACAAACAAAATTCGAAAGCAATCGCTATCAATCACTTTCAAGCCTTCCTCCAAACACAAAAAATCAACACTTAAACGAGTTCAAGGGCAACCATATGCAACTGTCACATTCTAAAACTTCTGGACAGCCAATTATATGATATTTATTTATGCTAAATATTTATATACAGCATATCAGATCCCTAACTCACTTGAAAACAACCGACAAAGTCAACTACATTGAAAACAGTAGAAGGCAAAAAGACAAAATAAATATTATTTTATATTATTTTAAATATTTTATGGTTGTTTACTGCCTTTAGAGCAGCTGCAGTTGTCGAGTGCAGGATAAAATTCATAAATTTTTGCGAGAGCAAAATCAAAATATGACATATGACAAAAGCATAACAAAAGTCAATAAATCATTCAAGCTTTATAAAATAACCAGCTGGCAGTCTAACGCATCTACACACATTCCATTAAGCTTATATTGCACATGTATACAATCAAATCTAATATAATATTATGGCCTGCCAACAAGCGCCAGTCGAGCGCAAGGAATTGACTGCAGTGACCCAAATTTCAAAATTTTATCTAAACACATAAATTGAGGCACTCGCTCGTGCTTTCGTTACTCTTTTTGTTTATTTATCTTTCATCTTTTCCTGTTGTTGTTGTTGTTGTGTGGCGTTTTTGTTTTTTTAAGTACTTACACTTTTGCTGCAATTATTTTGGCAAATATTTGCAAAGGCTCACAAAAGTTGGCTAACTTTTTGTTGTTGTTATTGTTGTGGCAATGTATTGTTGTTATTTGTATTGCCGTTAAGTGAGCAATAAGCCAGTGGTTTTACAATTTTGGCAAAGTCTAAGCCTATGCCAGCGCCATTGTTCATTTTTCACTACTACACTGTGGAGGTTGCTCATACGCCCTGTCTGTCCTTGTATTTATACAGTTGGTGAAGTGGTTGCGGTTTATTTTTTAATACGATTCTACTTGTATTGGGTATTCTGCGCTATCTTCATAATTATGCAGTACTTTTTGGCATTTTTATGTACCGTCATTACGACATTTTCATTAGAGTTGCATTTGGAAAATTAAAAATTAATTAGAGTAAATCAAAAAAGTAGAGTAGGAAAAGGACTTTGGATATTTTATGAGTAATATATTTATACAATTTCTTTGAAAAACATGAAAAGCATTGTCCATATCACATTTTTGGATATAACAGTCTAAAAGCCCATCCGATATAAAAAAAAAAATAAAATAAAAAATATATTAAAAAAAATATATCGGATTTCGAATCGTTCGGTTTCAATGAACTGTCTTCAAAATGAATTTCCGCTATTCTTCAACTCATAAACCATTAACAATTTTCATTAAAAGTCAACATGCCTCATTTAGTTAACACCATAACAACAATTATAACATTTTTCTTCAGCTACTTTCATTGAATAACCTCTCGATAACCGCATATATATATTCTTAATTTGCCAACATTTCCTTCATTACACACGCTTCTCTCATAAAAGACAAACACAAGGCTATAAATAACAATCTTATACAAAATAGCCCATAATATGGCGATCTTCGACATTCTAGAAAAAGCAGCACCCCTCAAATGGAGCAGTAGCATACATATACATATTTATATGAAAAGCAAACGCTTGTTGCCAGCTGCTGTTGCTATGTCCCTTTGTATGCGGGCTTATGCAAATCAAATATATACATATATTTATACAAAGACTTGCAAGCAATCTCAACCGAAATCGAAAATTTACGCCAGATTGACCTTTTTGGGTTAAATGCTTGTAGCAAGGAAGTGGTAAATATATACAAAAAATTTTTAAACTCAGCTGGAGATGAATTTATATGCGTGCATTCCTTCACACACACACACACTTTCTCATATATGCTTTTTCCCACATTCATAAATTCTCTTTATATTAATGGCCAATTTATGGGGTCAGCTTATTTGACTTCCGCATCAAGGAGTTTCTCACTTTTCGTTGCTCTTTTTTCTTTCTTTTTCGCTTCTTTCTACATTGCTTTTATATTTTGCTCCACTTTCAATTAAATCTGCACACTCATATCATTTACACTTTACTTTTGCCACTTTCTTTCGCCAGCAATTGATATATTATACTTCACAAGGACTCTTTTGCAATTCTGCGAATTTTTAACAATTTAATACAATATTTATTCTCATATTATTGCATTTCCAACAGTTATTTTTATTTTCACTCTCGCTTTGGTCTCATATTCCCTTTTATTGCTGCGGCGCGTGTTCGCCGCCAGTCTCCGTATCATTTGAATTCATTCTATTTTCTGACATAACTAAGCGTTATTGCAGCTGCTCGTGTTGCCGCCGCTAATAAATTGATTGACATTGTAATATCCTTTAATATCCTGATTCCGTTGGTCAGAATTTATGGAAATTTCTATTTTTATGCCCTACATTCACTCTTCGCAGGCTGCTGAGTGAGTTTTTATTAGTATTTGAGGATGTTATTGTGGGATATGGTGGAGCTTGGTTCACGATGGTGTAAGGAAATAGTTATGCTAATGAATTTTAATGTCACCATTAGATGAACTTAATATAATTCTTTTTTATATATTCTCTTTTTATGTTTTCTTTGTTAATAATATTTGTTCAAAAATAATAATTGTGTTTCTAAAGTGGATTCCTACTTAATCGAGACACATAGCAACTACTTAATGAGAGGAGTTCTAACCGTAAATATATAAAAGGATATATAAAAGTTATACCAAGATATTAGTCAAATTGATTGAACGTAATGTATAATTAGATTAGGTTAGGTTGGGTTGTAGGCTGTTTCCCAAAGGGAAATACACGTAGACTTTAAAATTCCTTTGTGAAGCCTCGATCCCCCCTAGATTAACAATTAAGAGTCAACAAAGCGCCCTGAACCTACTACAAATCTGCAGAGATGGGAGTTGCAAGAAATCTCCTTCTTGATCTCGCAAAGGCGGGACATTTCAGAAGAAAGTGATGAGACGATTCCACCTCAACCTCCGCCATGCAGCTTCTACAGCTAGCGTCCGGTAAGATTTTTAACCTTATAGCGTGGATCCCGATGGGACAATGACCAGTAAGAACCCCTACGATTAAGGAGAGAGAGAGAGCTACATCGTCAGAGTAGGCTACCACCAGGCAGCCCCTCTCTGTAAGCTTCTCTAGCAGGTCATTAATGACGATGATCCAGAGAAGAGGCGAGAGAACTCCTCCTTGGGGGGTTCCCCAGTTAACAGCACGGTGCACACGCGCGCTACCCCAATCTGCCACGATCGTTCATCCGCAGAGAAGGTTGAAGGTAAGATGCTTAAGGTTGCATTCAAACCCGAACCTATTCAGGGCTCCAATTACCGCTTCCAGCAGAACGTTATTGAAAGCCCCCCTCGATATCGAGAAAGGTTCCCACGGCAAAGTCTTTGTGTGCGATAGACTTTTCTATCAAAGTAACCACAGTGTATAAGGCGGTGTCGACTGACCTTCCTTTACAGTAAACATGCTGCGCGCTTGATAAAAGATGTACTGGTATCCTTCCCTGATGTATCGATCAATCAACCTCTTCAAAGTTTTCAATAAGAAAGAGGAGGCGGACCATCAGTCGTCCCTGGCCGCGACATGCGAGCCCTTTCCGGCCTTGGGTATGAATGTATTGGGTGTATAGTTATACATTTCATTACATTTTCTCAATATTTTTTTTTAACCGAGTGGATAAAATGGCTTAGAAGCTGCGAATAGTCAGCTCACCAAAATTTAAAAATATCATAAAATTCAAATTAAATAAAAAGCTGAATGATGACTTGATATCCTTTAACTGACTTTTCATGTTGTTGCCAAGCACAGCTATTCACATACGGAATCAACACACAAATATACAAACGCATAGTCCTGAGCCACACATACTTATTATCCAACTGCTGCCTGCCATTATGTTATGGAGGAGGAGTTGCAGAGCACAAAGTAGATAATATTAGTACTTTGGGGTTTATTAGCGCACACATGCCATTGCATGCTATAAATATATATTAAGCTGCATTGTCAAGCTCACAATTGTCTCGCAGTTACACAGTAATACTATAAATATTTACACAAACAAGCAGAAGCGATCTCACATACATACAAGTATGGATTTCTATAATGTACTGCCACTTTTAAGTATATGAGCTTTAGAAAGTATTTAATGCCTTAATACTTTCTACTACTTCACATCTAAGCACGATTATCAGGATTTGCTACAAGGTCGTGTATAGGACAATCACTTTTCTCAGCGCTGATGTTGCGCAACTCTTCACTCTTTTATACATTTTTAGTTAGTTTAATCCTTTATTTGCTTGTATTTATTAATTTTTGCGCTTATTTTGCGCTTAACCCCAGCACAAGGTTAGCACACACGCCCCTCTAGCACATGCAACATCCCCTTCTTCTTACCTTATGAAATAATCCTGTACAAATTCTTGATTCTCATCCATCCACGCTTCCATGCGCGCCTGTTCGGCATCGTAGCCTTTTTGTGTTGTATGTTGCATGGTGTGCGGGTTTTGTTGTTGTTGTTGCTGTTGCTGATGATGATATTGATTTTGTGTAGTTTGTTGCAGTTGCAGGGGGACACCGGTACGCTGATTTAACGCATTGGCGTTTTCAAAGCTTACGCACCCTGTGCCCCCCTGCTCCGCCGTCGGCATACGACTGGTGTAATGGTAATGATGTGTCGGTGTTTGGCACTGCGCACTCGGCTCTTCAATGCTACGCAGCTGTAGGCCTGCAAAGAAAAGAAGAATGAGGGTATATGTTAGTTGGGGTAAATAATATAAATGTAATTAATTATAAAATCTGAAATGTTTAGGAAGTGGAAAAAATATATATATTTTTAAATTCCATTTTTATTTCTCGTCTCATTTTTGGTATGTGTCTCCACTAAGAAATGAAGCAGAACAGGTTAAACGCCTAGATGTAGGCAACGAATTTTAAAGTAAGGCATTTGTAAAGAAAAACACTGCCTACATTTAGGATTATTTTGAGTGAGTATGACGACTTCAAATATAGTATGAAATTATGGAGCATAATTTTTATTTCCAGTAATATTTAATGAGTTACTGAGTCCATGTCCGAATCTCAACTTAAGTCTCAGCCGATTTTAACGAGTCCTTGCATATTGTTTCATCTACCAATTAAATTTTTCTGGTTCTAATTAGCAAGCACACCATAGAAGAAAGTAAAAAAGAAGTACCGAAAAAGAAATGGACAGTCTAATATGCAATAAGATACTATATATGTAATTGTAACTTTCACAGCTGCATCCTAAATGTATGCTATCAATCTAGCCTCCCCAGAGAACCACATATTGTCGACATATGAGACACCCACCTACAGAGTAAAAGAGAAAAAAGCCAAGTCGACGAAAAAAACTCATTTAACATACACCACACTTTCATTTATACCCCTCTTGTGCTCTACAAGCTCCCATCCACAGTGTGCAAACTTGCAATTTGAGTGCATAAAGGATTAAATAAAATTAGTACGAGCGCGCGCAGCATTAACAAGGGCAAACCACTAGGGTGTGACACAAATTGGGTTTGGCAGGCGGCGGACAGCAATAACAAAAAAAACAACAAAAACAAATGCAAACCCCCAACCATATCACACATGCCAAAGCTGCCAGAAAACTCGTTAAAGTCATTTGTGCCACACTAACAAATTTAAATTATTTTTATGCGCCAACACACACACCTACCTACATATTTGAGTGTGTGAATGTCTGTGTGTGAGGCATATGAATAAATGAAAGGCAAAAATGCAAACAAATTTTATATGTGGAAATTTTATTTTTTCCAGCTACTACTGCAACTCAAATTAACCCACAAATGCTGGCTGGGGCTATTGGCATATGGAGAGATACTATATATGCATATATATATATATATATATAGTATATCAAAGTTGAGTGCAAATAAGTTTGAGTTTTTGTACGCTTTTCATCAGCGCTCGTGTGAGCTGCAGAGCTATGCATTTCGTAATATTTTTTCGAGTTCTTTCCAGAGTGTGTGTGTTTTCAAGTTTGGAAAAAAATAAATCTCGCATGCAATTTTTATGCATTAGTGTGGTGAAAAGTTAACCACCAGCAGAAAAGTTCCTATGGCACTGATTTATTTAATTTTTTTTTGCTGATTCGCATTTAAAAGCTGTTAGTCAGCGTTGAGCTCTAATGCATTTGCTAACTTGGCAGCAGGAATGTATTTTTTTTGCTGTTGTTGTGGTATGTTTTATTCACTATGTTGATTTTACACTTGCATTAACAACGAACGGGGTTTTCTGCGTAAAAGTACTTAATTAACAGATGCGAAAACTTTTTCTTTTGAATATATTGGTTTGGGGTTTTCGTTTTTATTACAGTGTAAATACTGATTTATTTTCGAAAAAATATAATTTACTCCAAGAAAAGAGTGGGAGAAGCGATGCTCTCTGAAAAATTAGAAACACTGTGACATTATTATTGACTTCTGAGGCTCTAACTTAATTTTAAGAATTTAAAAATTAGAAAAAATTTCTAAAATTTGATTCACTCAACATTAGTAGTCTACAGATATATTAATTTCTCCCAAAATTTAGTAAATTTTCTGGTACCTATACATAATATCTAAAATTCAAAAATTTTTCAAAGTGAACTTCCATCGAAAACCACTTAATAAAACACTTCAAACTCGACACTGTGTCCAAAAAAATTCACACATACTCAAATAACACATGAATTTTTGTGGCCACCGCCTTTAAGCGACGCCAAAATGTCCTGGCAGCGCGTATAACTGCATTTTTATGGCCCGAGATATGCGTTTAGCTAACGTTTATACCTCCATGTAATTTTTTTCGTATACTCTGTTTCATAGCTAAGTGTCAACGCTTATCCTGAAGCGGCATTTTGCTTTTTTTTACAACCAACCATGCCAACATGCCAGCGGCATTCCACAGTGTGACATCCTGTTGGCCTTTTTTTTGAAGTTTTTGCGTAACATTTGGTATTTTTTACATGTCTGACAAAATGTGCGGGCAATCGCATTTCGAGCACTTTGCAGTTTTAGTAGTGCACTTTAGTGTACACACAGACACATTTAAAGCGCTCACTTCTAAAAATGTAGTTGATTTACCAACATTTTCATTTAGTTTTCATTTCGTTACACTCAAATTTTATTTAATTCAATTTAATTTTATTTTATTTTCCTTCAAATAAAACGGAAATTACAACAGTCAGAAATAGCAACGCAAACTGCAAAGTGCACTTAGCAGCGTTGACAAAAATGTTTTCACTCGGGGAGAATACATGAAACAGTGTACATTATTGAAGTGCATTGAGGATGTCAGATGCTTTTTTCGGATTGCATTTGAATTCAAATACACATTATTCAAAGAATCAGTATCATTTTTGTAACGCGAAATGCATTAAAACTAAATAGTTCCAAAAAACAGTTACTCATACGCAGTGTACGATGTGCCTTTTTAGTTTTTAGTGAAATATACAGTCGCGGACCATTAAATTATGAATAACAGGAGCGTTTTATAATGTTCACTTGACTATGAAGGTCTTCTAGACTGTGAATGAAAATATTACAGCCCACTTGTGCTAGCATTAACGGCAATAATGTGATTTCTATAAATATTTTTTTTGTTCGAACATTTTCAGATAGCAGTATAGACGAATTTTCAGCCACCAATTTTCGCAGCAATTTTCTTAAATTTTTTCCCGTATTTGTTTTTGTTCAAAATATTAATAAAGAGCAATATGAAAGTTTCTTTCTAAATATTAGCGCGGAATGGTAATAACATTTAAGAATTATCAACATTGTATACCTCAAACTAAGTTCAGGTTCCAATCTATGCCTTTCTCTAAGAAACGAATCCAAAAAATTATTTAAACCGAAGCAAAAACAAAGAATTGGCTTAATTGCAAAAAGGACACCAAAAAAGAAAAGCGGAAGAAGCGGAAAATTTTGAAGTAAAAAAAGCGGACTATGAAAAATTTTAGATTAAGGAATTAATATTTCTGTGTTTCACTTAATAATTGATAATTCTATGGTCACATTTCCCTATGGTACATTTGAATATGAAATAATAGGGACGTAGTACTTTGAATATTACTCATACGCAGCGGCCAACGATAGTTACTATTGACAAACATGTCAGAAAAAGTTCATCAATTTTATTTTTATTAAAAATAAGACGTTTTGAAGTATATTGTAAATAAGTACTACGTTAATATAGCGATAGAATACCCGATTCTCGAAATTATTGAAATATGTTACTCATACGACACGTACCACATATTGTTTACACTCTATTTCTAACTAACTCAGGCATAATCAGTACTTCAAAACTACAAAAAGTGAATCACTTATTTGCACTAGACTAATTAATGAATTGTTGAAATTATATTTGTTACTAATATTTTACCGTTGGCAGCACATGAAGATTAAGCAATTTTGACAGAAATAAAGGCTTATTGCCTAGAGAAAGGAAGAATTGGATTTAAAGTATTTATATATGGTTTCCGAGATGTATAGCCTCTTTTCATATTAAATAAATAATGAAGACTTCTTCATTAATATCCTTTCAGCGAAAATTTCCGCCTTTGCCACTCATTTAAATAGTTACAACTAAACTTGAGACAGTCAAACACAAAAAACAACTTTTCAAGAGTTACACTCCTACACTCAACACAACTCAATGCAACACTGCTGTTGTGTTCAATTGCATTTCATTAACTGTTTTTTCTACGAAAGTTATACACACACCAACAACCACCCAAGAGGGTTGCAGTCAGTCACTCAGTATTTCTGCTCACCTGATACTGGCGAACTGTTCGCCGTATTTGTATTTGTTGGCGTTGTTGACGCCGTTGCAGCCGGTGTGGTACTATTAGCTGTCGTTGCTGTTGTTGTCGTTGTTGTATTCTTATTCGACTTATTCTTTTTGTAGCGACATCCACGAAATCGGCACATACTTGCAGCCTGGCCCATGGGGCCCGCCAGCAATGCGAATGTTAGTCCCTCCGTCTTAAAGAGTTTAATTTTGATTTATTTGCCGGCACTGCAGTGTTAACCAGCCACGATGACTGCACCAGCTGCTGTTGCAATAACAACAACAACAACGCTATATAAGCCAATTTGCTGTGTTGCAATTGTGTTGGTATTTGCTGTGTGCGGAGGAGCAAAGTGTGCTCACCTTCGTTGTTGCGTTGATATTGTTGTTGTTTTTGTTTGCGTGGTTGTTGTTGTTGTTTCTCGTTAAGTGCCGCTGTTGCTGCTGCTGCAGCAGTCCAATTGAAATTTCGTGTTTGTTTTAGCGTGGGTTGTTGCTGTTGTTGTTGCTTTAGTAATTCAATTAACCGTTGCTTTTGTTGTTGCAGCAACGTTTTTGTTTTGACTTTGACTTTAGATTGTATTATTAAAACCTGCAATTGACTCGCTGTTCTATGCACTTTCATAATAGCTTTCGTTGAATTTTGCTGCTTCTCCAGGCGACAGCGTGTCTTAATTGATGCAATGTTGATTTTTCTGTTGAGTGTTGTTTGTTTATTTTTCGTTTGTTTACTTGGTTGTTTTTGTTTTTTGTCAATAATGTTTTTGAGCTGAATTTTAACTAAGTTTTTGTGTTCAATTCAAAATTCACTCTCATTCGTAAAGTTCTAGGAATTTTTGGTATATTATAGAATTTTTTCAAGTGCACTGAAAGAAACATTTTTTCATAAATTTCAAATAAAAAAAATATGCTTTTTAATTTTTTTATTTTTATTTTTAATTTAATATATTTTATTTAATTTTTTTGTTTTTTTATTTTTTAATTTTTTATTTATATTTTTTATTTTAAATGTTTTTTTTGGAATTTTTTCTTTTATTATTTCACTTTTTTACACAAACTAAACACACGCTATGTAAGTTTTTGAACTATTTAGCGCACACGCGACTTCCTATTCACCACTATCGCTTCACTTTTGCCACACAATCTCCGCCGTCCGCATAAGTTTCCTACAAAGTGTATTGTCCATACGCGGCGGGCGACGGAAATGTGATAAAATTATATTATTTCGTTCACTTTATACAAACTTAAAGTCTTTATTTGTGTGTGTGTGCCGGCACACGTTTCAGCGCTCTAAATTTCACACTTTTCAACACGTGCAACCTTTTCATTTCATATTTATTTGTGTATAGTTGCTGTGTATGTGTGTGTATGGTTACGCAAACAAAGTGTTTGATTACTGAAATACAATAAATTTAGCTATAAAAGTGAAGCTGAGCAAACACGTGCTGCGGACGCCTGGTGTTTGGCGTTGCCAGTGGCGTGTGATTGTTCTATACGTTTTAGTTGTGAAGTTTGCAGTTTGGCTTTGTATATGGTGGAATTTGCAACAGCAGTAACCACAATTTATAACTTTTGTTTAGAGTTTTTTAGAGCAAAAAAAAAAATTTAGTACAAATGATGTTGGAACAAAAATTTTTGTACAAACGCATAATACACTAGATTTGTATACCAAAAACTTTAGTAAAAAATTATTTTTATTTATAAAATTTTAGTACATTTTTTGTTTATAAAATTTTAGTACATTTTTTAGTACATAAAATTTTAGTACTGAATTTTTTATTGTATGAAATTCAGTAATTTTTTTTTTATATTTATAAAAATTTTAGTACAATTTTTTTTTGTATTTCAAATTTTAGTACAAAAATTTTTTTTGTGTAAAAAATTTTATAATAGTACAAAAATTTTTTTAGTACATTAAATTTTAGTACAAATATTTTTTAGTATATTTGAAATTTTGTACAAAAGCTGTTGACAAATGTAAATGTAAAATGTAATTCAAAATTTTTAGTACAAAATTTTAAAATAAATAATTTTAATTTTAAAATAAATTTTGTCACACAAGTTTTAGCACACTAACTTTAGTACATTTATATAAACAGAAATTGTTTCCAGACAATTTTGGATCAAACAAATATTCATTTTAAAATTTTTAGAACAAAAGATAATTTAAAGGAATATTTGGTTAAAACATTTTACCAAAATTGAAAAATTAGTATTTTTTCAGAACACCAAAATTCATCAATTTCTATTAAGTAATTTAGAACAAATAAATAATATGAAAAATCCTCCAAACAAATCTAAATTTATTCGAAAAATGCCTATAATTTCTTGAAACACTTTCAAAGCGCCTCAATGTAGGCCATATAAATGATATTAGCTAATAATCTCAAGGTATTGAAATTATTGGTTAGCGATTTTTTTAAGACGAAATTTTTTAAATTTATTTTTAATTAAGATTTTTCAAGGATATTAGATTTATTTTTAGACCTTCTAGATGATAGAAATGAAAAGAGTCGAAATTGCTTTAATTGCCTTACTTTCTATATATGCAGTTGCAACCACCTTGTACTCTCCACTATTGTAAAAAAAAGAGAAAAAATGCAATGCAAATGCACAATAAAGAATCCAAGAATACGTTAAAAACGTAGCAGATAACAGAAAGTGAAAAAAATAAAATATGCGCGGAAATGCAGATCGCACATCATTTGCCACCAACGACGAATTTGAATTTAAAGCTTTGCCTCACTTACATATGTACATACAGAAAATTTATTCATAAGATTTCTGGCATTTTTATGTGAATATTATGCGCTGCGTAAATGAGCATATCTTATTTACATATCCAAGCACACACACAGCTGTATATATTTATGTACTGTGAGCAACAGCGCGCGCCGCGGCAGCACCAGCCGCCAACGACGACGACGAGTCAATTAACAATGATAATATTTACGCAGAAATTTAGTGCAAAGTGGCGAAGCGCAAAAGCGTGATGGCGTTGGCGAGCATACAATTCACACACATACGCCTGCAATGCACTCATACATATGTAGATACTTAAGTGTGTGTATTGCATTACAATAATGCGATTAATCCGCACTGGCTTTATAAATTTTAAAACAAATAAGAAATTGGCAAAATAAATATGGCAATTTCTTAAATAAATAGAATATCTAAAAGATAAACAAAAATGGTAAACGGCGAATGCAAGAGTCAGTGTACAGCGCAGGCGAGTTGAATGAGTGTATGAAGTGTGAAGCACATGGCTTTTATGAGTGCTAGCGTGTAAACTGTAAAGGAACTGCGAGTGTGTCGGGATACAATACTGGTGACAACTAGTATTTGTAGAGTAAAAGTGAACTTGTGAGAAAAGCATCTAAAACGCTCCAATTTCGCTGGAAATGATAAAACCTTGGATCAAGAAGAGAGCATAATTACATTGATGAATCAGTAATTTTTCAATAAAAAAGCAGAACTTGAAGAAAATTAAAATTATTCCAGAGAACATCAATTGCAATAGACAGTTAGATAGTTTGTTTCAGCCTAAGTCTAAGAAATTTATATCTTTTAAGACACTGGTCTTATGGTAAAAATTTCACTTTTTCCTGGAAAATATATAGTCCGCTTTATAATTTAGCTTGATACTTGATACTGAAACTACACAATTCTACAGTAGTTTAAACAAGTTGATTTGACTGCAGGGTACTTCTTTAACTACGGCTTGTATGTATATATAGCAAGTTAGCCGACTCACTGCACACAGGCACCTCCTCGCTCAAGACAGTTGACAGTGAAGAGCAGTCAATCAACGAAGCCGACTGTTGGCCTTTTATAATTTTTTTTTTTCGTTTTAAAAATTCTGATTTTAATGGAATGTCGGCCACACGCAGGAGCACAATATTTTATGACATTTTTGATCTTTACTTTTTTTTGTGAAATACTATATTTCACCTACAATATTTTGTCTTCAGACTTGTTAAATAATTCTTCGTTAATTACAAATATATATACATATATGTATACTAGTCACCCAAATATCAGTTACTACCTCAAATCAGCAAGCAACCACAAATTGCATTTCACAGGAAATACATTAATTTCCTTTTCAGCTTAAGAGCACATGTCATAAATATGCATTCAAGACATTGACATTTGGCGCATTGCTGACTTTACTGAGATAGTAAACAAGGAATCTACAACTCGTTTCACATAACTTTGTTTCGGCCAATTTACATAACAACAAGCCCATATATGAGTATATATAAGTGGAAGTGATTTAACAACAGCTTATACCCCTACCTGAACATCTTTCCACATAATACACTGTCATCCAAGTACCCAAGATTATGACTAAAAGCCCAACTAACAGCAAGAGCGAAGAGTCGTGACGTAGGCGCACATACATACATACATTCAGAAACTTATGCAAACCATCGTATTGATGTGCCACTCACCGGAAAATGCATTTCCAGCTAAAAGTGTGCTTCACTGTCAGCAAATATGCATATGATTTGCGTGAATTCAATTTGCAGCCATAGTGCTGTACCGGTGCAGCTTGGATGAATAGTGCGGATGCGTGGCAAGCCGGAAAGTCGGTAAAAATGGAAGTTACAAAGAAAAAGCGTAAAAGCCAGCAGAGGTTTTGTGTCGGTATCCTAACGATAAGTGAATCACAGCGTGGAGAAACCAAGAAACCATGAATTTCCTGTTAAAGCAAGCAAAGGTATTGAAGAGTATGAAAGCTTTGAAGCTTGGTGGTTAACGTAAGTTAATACTTTTTAGAATTTCGGTATTACACTAAAAAAGTGAAAAAAAATTAGCTTAGTAATTGTATGAATAATATTATAATATTTATTATACACATTTTTTATGAAAGTTGAATGAAAGCTCTTGGAACTTTTTTAAAGCTACACGAAAGCTTTTTGAAATTTGGTATGAAAGTTTTACTCAGACTGAAATTAAAAAAAAAAAAATTAGGCAGTATAGCCTAGTAATTGTATGGAAAATATAATAATTATAAAAGCTGACTGAAAGCTTTTGGAACTTTTGCATGAAAGCTTTACTCTAGTTAATGTTTTTTTTTTCTTTCAAAAAATTTAAATTTCATTGCTGAAAGCTGCGTAAAAGCTTTTTGAACTTTGCTATGAAAGCTCACTTCAGAGTAAAATCTCTTTAAAAAAAATGTATTTTTATTTTCTTACATTTAGCAAGAGATATATTCCATATTCAAAGCCAGCAAGTAAACACTTTATATAATTGAGCGATAAACGTTAGTTTATATACAATCAACAATGGAAACATACGTCTTTTATCAAGAAAATTTACAGCAATTTAAAAAATGTATAGAATGATGCCTATGAATGTAATGCATTATAAATTGAGTCATTGAAATAAACTGATATCACTCATAAATATAAATTTTGAGGAATCCCCCATTTTTGAAAACAATTTTCTCCAACCTATAACGATATCACCACTTAGTCACTTAGTCATCGCAGTAAAAAATTGCGAATAGTCCATTACGATTTTAAACAAGAAAAAACGTTAACTTCGGCTGTACCGAAGCTAATATACCCTTCACAGGTGCATTTCTTTTAGTAACTATGTATTTAAGGAAATCTAAAGACGTAAGAAAAAGTAAGTAAAAAGAAAAGAAAACATTTTTCTAATTATTTTTAGCCAGGTTTTTTGCTAGAAACATTAAGGTTATATAGTTAACCGATCTGAACAATTACTTCGGAGATTATATTATTACCTTAAGCAGTAATCCATGTCAAATTTCGTGAAGATACCACGTCAAATGCGAAAATTTTCCATACCAGCCATTGATTCCGATCGTTCGGTTTGTATGGCAGCTATATGCTAAAGTGAACCGATCTGAACAATTTTTTTGGAGATTAAATTATTTCTATGGACAATAACTCACACCAACTTTCGTGAAGATATGTAGTAAAATGCGGAAGTTTTCCATACAAGCCCTTGATTCCAATCGTTCAGTTTGTATGACAGCTATATGATATAGTGGCCCGATATCGGCAGTTCCGATAAATGAGCAGCTTCTTGAAGAGAAATTAACATCTGCAAAATTTCAAAACGATATCATAAAAACTGAAGGACAGACAGACGGACATGGCTAAATCGACTCAGTTAAACATACTGATAATTTATATATATACTAGGCCCTCCGACGCTTCCTTCTGGGTGTTACAAACTTCGTGACAAACTTAATATACCCTGTTCAGGGTATAAAAATGCACTCGTTAAGATTTTTTCCAGCGTATGGATCAATAACCTGTCGAAATGTGTCGCCAGACTTAAGACTGTAGCTTAATTATCGATTCTGCAAAGGAATTAAAGAGTCACCAGAGAGCAACAGTTTAAGCGCAACAATTAACAAAAACGTCGAATTAAATATTTGATGTGCCTACTGTTGATGGCGTCTGGCCGTTCATGCAAAATGCTTGACACAGCACAGACACATTAAAAAGCGCTTTATTAGCATGAAAATGTGCTGAAGAAATTAAATTAAAATGAAAAGCGAATAAATGCAAAGCATAAACAAACAAAAAAAAAACCAAAAAAGAAAACTTCTGCTGCACTTTTGCTGAGTGCTCACGGCCACCGAGGACCAGCCGGCGGCGAGTCAGCGACATTCAAGTTAGTTCAAGCATAAGTAAGTAATGCGCGTTGGCGGCAGGCAACTTTTCCACGACGCGACAAAGCGACATGCCAACACGCCAGCTGTCACCCCTCCGGTGCAATAAGTAGCCGTGAAATGTCTGTGTTGCACAAAGTGGCGCAGAAAGTGACGTACAAAGTGTATTCAAATGGACGTTAAGCATCTTTCAGGTGAAAGGAAAGTTTCTGCATACTTGTTGCTATTGTTTTCGTTTCTTTTTTTTTTGCATCCATTCAATTGGATTGTGGAAAATTTTACGCTATACATAGCGGTTACTTGCACGCGTTGCCAGACTGAGGAATTGATTAAGTGTTGCAGCGCCAAGGCACCGCTGTGCCGTCTACATGTGGTTTGCAAGTCGCGTAATGAGAAAAGTTTTCAGTGTTTGGCTATGTTGAGGAAAGGAAGGAAGGAAGTGCAGTAAATTTCTGTTTTCTTGACACTTAAAAGCCAACGACCTTTACTTTAAAGCGTGAGTTTAAGAGTGTGAAAGTTCGCATGCATTTCTATTTAATTTAATTTTTTGATATATTTAGAAACCTTACATTAACAAAGTAAAAATTTTGTGCTAGGGTTGCCAATAATTTTTAAATTAAAATTTTAAAATATTGCTGTACAAATTTTCTATCACAAAATATCATTAATTCTAAAAACAAATATACAAAAAGAAATGTTGATTTTTTGATAGAGTTGCCAACTATTTTACCTTAATTAAAATATTGTTGGTAACCCTATCAAAAAATTAAAGTTTATTTTGTTTATTATATATTTGTTTATAATATTTTTTTATAATAGATAATCTCTCCAGAGTGGAAAATCGTAAGGAAAATAAAGTAATAATGGCAACCCTGCATTTAAAAGTTAATTTAAGTTAGTGTTAAATGTCTAAAGGCATAATTATGCTAAATCTTGTTATAAATTTTTTTTAAATTATCAAATCTAGAAAATAATAAAAGTGAGATAAACGAAATAAATCTTTTGAAAACCCTTAAAAATTAAAAAAATCAAATATTAGTTGGGAAATTATGACTTTAAACAATAATGTATATGCACTCTTCAAATATCGATGACATGTGTCTCTACCTCGTACTAGTAGCTCTTTTTATAGAAAAATAATAATTGTACAAAAAAAAAATTTTCAAGCCCCACCGCGTCTCAATTAGCACATAAAATATTTGATTTTTCGCTAGAATTTCAAATGTTCACAATAAATGGTATACAAATTAGGTATGACTGCCAAGAGAAATGTGTTGCGTGAGTGAATGTCAAACGAGATGCGACGAAGAGACAATTATCAAGCCATTCACGAATTTATCATTAACACACAACAATTCAGGGTTGCAAATACTTAAATGAGAATTCTGGGAGCAGTGGGTGTGTGAGGTGGCATTTGAGCGCGGAATTTTGCAATTATTGCTGCAATCAACGGGAACGCGGCATTTCACTAGAAGAATCTCAGCATTTCTCCTTTCACTGGAGGAATCTCTGCATTTCTCATTTCTCTAGAGGAATCTCAGTTTTTATTTGCGAAAACTCACTTGTGTATATGTGTATGGACTCATACATGAATTCCTATGCAGTAATGCAGGCAAAGCACTTCTGTCATCAATAATTTGGTTTCAGCAGTGCTTGAAGTGCCGAAGAATTTCATGCCTGCAGTTGAAATTACTTGCAATTATTATTATATAACTGCTATAAAGAGGACTGATATGCCTTTGCTACCGGTGCGTGATCTACTAACTCTCATGAGTATGAAATTCCATATTTGAATTGATTAAATCTCAGATGTAGCTCAGCGACATTGCACTTCAACCTCACACGAATTGCAACGCTTTCACCACAATTCAATAGCTGTATATATGCGTATGAATTTATGTATGTATATACAGGTGTACATGTCTATGCACAAATTATTGCTTATTACCATAGTGCAAGAGCGCTTCTCTCAGTTTATTTCAAATTTATGCTAATGCCATGTGATTTTGTGAAATTGAAATTTCAAATTCTTCCTAATTTGCCTATCACATTCGTAATTTATGGCATTGCAGCCTGCAATTAAGTGCATTCATTTGCGAAACGGTTAGCCATTAATGCAATTGTGTATGCAAATGAAATATTTACTTTGAAGCTGAACTAAAGTGATCAATTGCAATTGAAAACATTAAATTTTATGCGAAAGTGAAATGATAATTGCAGCGAATAAATCATAAGAATTATTTTCTGGTAGAAGCAATAAAATTAAGAAATTTTTAATAATAAAAGGAAGCGATTTAATATTTTTACTTTTCCTTTATTTTAGTTTATGTTAAATTTATTTTATTTTAGTTTATGTTAAATTTATTTTATTTTATTTTATTTTATTTTTTTTTATTTTATTATTTTTATTTTTATTTTTATTTTATTTTTTATTTTTATTTTTATTTTATTTTATTTTATTTTATTTTATTTTATTTTATTTTATTTTATTTTATTTTATTTTATTTTATTTTATTTTATTTTATTTTATTTTATTTTATTTTATTTTATTTTATTTTATTTTATTTTATTTTATTTTATTTTATTTTATTTTATTTTATTTTATTTTATTTTATTGTATTGTATTGTATTGTGTTTTAGTTTATTTCATTTAATTTAATTTAATTTAATTTAATTTAATTTTATTTTATTTTATTTTATTTTATTTTATTTTATTTTATTTTATTTTATTTTATTTTATTTTATTTTATTTTATTTTATTTTATTTTATTTTATTTTAAATCATTCATATTTTTTACCATCCAAACTATCACACGGCGTCTTTTATCTCATTTCTAAGCTCAAACCCTTCTTCTCCGTTCTTTTGTGACAATATCTAATTTCAATACCTCCATCAAACAGATTTTCAAATGTACTGTAAAAGCGACTTGCCCCACACATTATCAACCATCGCCCGACTTTGCAGCGCTCATCTTCAAACGCAGCAATTTAACACCCCCTAGTAAATCACAACTTTACGCCTTTGTACACCCAGGACAATAAATAACTTACTTTACAAGTAGCTGGTGTAATAAATAATTAGCAAATGAATAATGAACAATCTTCTCAAGTGGCGCTGACACAGAGACGATGAAAAAGGAGAAGGAAAAAGGAGATGAAACGCACATTTTACACTGACAAAAGAGTGTAACAAGTGAAGGAACATAGCAGTTAAATGATTTTAAGTGAATTTCGGTAAACTGGCAAAATACCGTTAGTTTTTAAATTACAATGAAAACAAATATTTTTAGTTATTTTAAATGCTAAATTAAAATTTTTCAACAAACTATTAAACAGTTTTTTTAAATAATTTTTGTTTTAATTAATAAAGTATCATTCAATTGCAATAGGTGCCACCTAGCCACTCTAGCTAAGATAATTAACTGTTAATTAATAAAATTTCATTTATAGTGATTCTTCAACATTCCAGTAACTTTAATTTCCTGTCTACAAATGCATTTGTACATTCCCGTTATTAAATACTCGTCATTTGAATTATATCAGCGACCCACAATTAGATTTGATGTTATACCCGAGAGTCGAATATTCAAACTGCATGAGTAATCACAAACGCCAGCACACACTTCACTAATATACATACATACTTTTAAATATATACATATATATACACATTAAATATATTATTTATTATACATAAATCTACTGTGTCTCTTGTCTTCAATATGATTAAGCAATTTTATTTTTTAATTTTCTCTTCATGCAATGTCAATCAAACTAATAACGTGGACGTAGTTGAAATGAAGACAGTTAAATTATGGCAATGAGCAGAGGTTGAAGTGTGCTTGCTGTCGTTAAGAGATAATACTTCAGTTCATTTGTATACAAATATATATAATATATACACCTCGGCACTCAAGATCATGGCAAAAGCAATAGAATATAATAAGCATACATTATGGTGACAGAAACTAACAAACAAACAAACCGAGTAAGGCGCATAGTGAGTTCATGTGATCGAAAGAAGAAAAAAATAGAAAAACAAAAACAAATATTTTAACATTTCACACACTCACGAGCGCGCCTAATGTACGTCGTAACACTATCACTATCAAGAGCGGAAAGAGCAAAGCGCTGGCGCTGCCGCCTAAATTACTGCTGCGCACGCTACTGCCGCTGACAGCGGCGACGCTGTTTAATGCCAATGTCAGCTGCGCAGTTCATAAGATTACTGTATTTGTAGCTATGTATACCGTTTAAGTTCAGTATGCCAATGGTATTTGTACATATATGCATAAATACATGTGTTTGTGTGTGTGTAATCTGAAAAGCACGAGCAACATGTGATAATAAGATTTATTATTTATTTACCAAAATAATAAAGCTAGCTAGACAACACTTGTAGCGGCAGCGCAACGACATAGACGCCGGTGTATATGTATGTATATACATATATGTATATAGTATATATGATTTTCAAGAAGTTAATAGATAGCTGTGTTGTGTGTGGTAAAGTCACGGAATGGCGCGCGCGGAATATGTACATATGTACATATATTTACAAAATAAATTTTAGTACAAGAATTAGCTATATATTCATAGGTAGTATATATGCAATGAATTAATGGATATTACTTTTTTTGCGTGCAAGCATCATAATTGATGAGCTAACTTAAGATTGCAAAGTAAGAAGTTTTATTTTACTTATATTTTGAGCAATATATGAAAATATCCAGCTTTTACATTCACAACAATATTAGAAGTCATCCATTTATCAAACCCTTGAAAAAAGCGAATCGAACAGACAACTGGTATAAATGGTATAAACTGGTATAATTACAAAGTAACTGAAAAAATCACATATAGCGTTGATTCTTCAAACTTTGGATATTAGGAAATAAAAAAATCGACTGGTATAAATTTTGTGAACTGGTATAAACGTACAAATAATGATAACTAGCGGTTATAATGCTTTAATGATGTTTTGCCGTACACTTTTGTATTGGAATAACACTGTTGTTGCTTTTACACAGACATCTTTCGACACGAGAAAAATCAAAAAACTGTCTAATATTCTTTTCTATGGGACGGAAATATGAATTGATTTATATTGTTAGTATTATTATGTATATGGTGTTAACAAATTCAAATTAACATAAAAACAACTTGATATATAAGCAAGAAAGCTTTTATGTTAAAGAAAGGCTGAAAAGCCAGAGTTCTAATAAAGAAATCTTATAAACTACTTATATAAAAATAAACTATACTCAAAGCTGTAACTCTCACCAGTACGCCTCCTCAACGACCACCTCACTGACAAACGGTGATGTACAACCATTTTTTTTTTTTTTCACGAAAACCTCTAAAACTCACTTCACACACATTACAATGTTCGCAACGTACTGAGTACTCCCTTAATGCCACGCTAATATTTATAGTAAATTCTCTTTTTAATTTCTTTTTAATCAACCTTTTGTCTTTCATTTGTTATTATTTTTTTATTTTTTTTGCTTTTTTTATTCTTTACTACCTCTTCATTGTTAACGAGTTATCGCTCTTAACATCCTGGACAAGCATTTGCCTAATTTAATAACTTAATCGACAGTTGCTAATACCGTTTGTGACATATGTTTAAATGCACTTAATTAAATTGAATGGACATATACATATCTGATGTAGATAAGGAAGATAAATTGAAAATGTTCTTGAATCCCAGCCGAATATGGCAAGAGAAAGAACCGGAGATATATGCGCGTTGTACAAAAAGCAGATATCACAAAATTTATATGACAGCATATAGCAGATAAGAGGTGCTGTCGCATTGTCAACATCGTGACCATGTTTGGCTAGATAGTAGTGTAAACAAAATATTGGTGTATACAGAGAACAAAACATAAATACTAATTAAGAGATTGCACGAAAGAAATGCGCATTTTTATATGTGGAGAATTTGTTTTCTTTTTATTATGGGAATGAAATGTAGGGCAAGGAATATTTTGAACTTCACTCTCTTATCGAAAATATTTACATTGGAGAGTAACAGCAAACTTAGTATGTTGTGTTTTATGCAATATCATGCAAGTCCGCATATGATCATGAAAGTCTCTTATATTTATACCAGTTACTCGTTATTTTCACCACTCTCCAAAGTCTGATTGACAGCCAATAGAGGGCATTTACGTATTATTGTATATCTATAACTGAAATCTCAAATACCATAAACTTCAATGATAGAAAACTTTCCCATAAAATTGCTTTCGAATTTTCGAGTTGAGTTTTATAAAGAACCTCACAGAGTGACTTATTATACAAAATTCACTACCTCTCCATTACAATTCTATAATATTTCTTTCAATAAAAGATATGCATCTCATATTTATCTAATCTCTATTAAGTGACCAATTCTGACCACCTTTCTTGAATATACATAGGTAAGGAAAAGTACCACGTTAGAAATTTGTATTTTTTCAAATTCAGTTAGTCAGAAAGAATAACGCAAACCGCCTAAAAGTATGCTTTTTGTTACAAGTAACAGCGGAATTTCTGCTTAAGCTACAGAAATCGGCGATTAATCCATTTGTGAGCTTAAACGAATTCGTAAAATCTCAATAATATTTACTTTATTATTTATTTGTAGTATAAAACACCTGCATTAAGCGCATAATAGCCTAAAAGTATGCTTAACTCACACAGAAACACCGAAATTTCATGTGAACATTTAGAAGACAGGGAATAAGTCATGAAAGAACGGAAGTAAATTCGTAAAATGACAAATTATTTTCTGATTGGTTGCTAGTTGTACTTTTCTGATGCTGATAAACGCCAAAAAGTATATTAAGTGTTTCAAATAAAATCGTAATTTCGGTTAAATTTGTAGAATTTGGTGATTAATCAATTAGTGAAAATTAAAAGATACCACAAAGTGTCGATACTATTTTCTGATTAGTTAGAAAATACATTTTTCTGATACTGTGAATAGCCTAGAGTATGCTTAACGTGACAAGTAACAACCACTAATTCACGAAACAAAACGGGGTGAGCAGTAAATAATGTACTGAGTGCTCAGCTACAAAAAAATACATATATTTTAGGTTATAAAAAATATTTTCACAAGAAAATAGCTAAACAATCTATAAAATCTGACAGCAAAACAAAATACGGTGGTTTGGAAAAACCCCAAAGGGTGTGCCTACCAGCACCCTTAGGTAATAAAATGCTACTAAACCGAACTGATAACAATAAAAGCTCAGCTAAGTAGCGGCCTGTTTTATAATCGAGCACAATGAATGGACACTTTACTCAATGAATGAGTGTAGTAAAACTACGCCCTGTCGTACTATATAGGCGCACACTGCAGCGGTAGTAAAATTTATGGTAGCTGATTACTGGTTATTGATATCACAACTAGAAATATGCGGTAGCACATTGTTGTTGTTTTAAGCAATTTAAAATATGTTATTTCATAAAATAAGGTGCGTGATAAGCAGCAGATATGCGCAATCCAAGGCACAAAATTTCCATTAAATACATGTAATATATATAAAATATATATGTGTGGGAATGATATATGTATTTATGAGATAGATATATGTCTCTATATATTTCATATTTTGTGTAAACATATTTTTTTTTTTTTTTTGGACTAACTTTTTCAATAACCCTTGATTGAAGCCACATTTGCGTGTCTACGAACAACTAATATTAGTTAGTTAAGTGCAAATAAACAAAATTTTGTACATAAACATTGGTTATCTTAACAAATAGGCTTTTTGGATATGCACTATATGTGTGTATATATATATTTACGTCAAACAAATTGCGTGTGGGTATGTATGTATGTATGATTTAAAGTGTTGTGGCACAATATGTCAATGTCGTGTTCTTTGGTTTTGTTGTTGTCTGCATACTGTGCCACCACAAATGACGAAGTATGTAAGTTTCCGGTCGGACGAGCACATATTTGTTACGGAAAATTACCATAAAAATGGCAAGATAATGTTTATTGAAAACATGCGATACCCCCACAGCAGCAGCGCCGATGGCAGGCAATAACAATATATATATATTTTAATATATATACAAATGTATTTGCATGCGACTAGCAGCTGTGAGCGGACAAATAGACGGATGAGTTGAAAACCCCTTGTTATCAGTTGCTGATTGGCGCCAACACATACTGCCTAGCTAGCTAACTGAGTGACTGACTAACTGACCGAGTGAATTGTGTAAAATGACTGAGTGGCTGACTGAGTGACTTACTGTCCGAGTAAATGATTGATTAACTGACCGAGTGAGTGACTGAATGACTCGGTGACCGTCTGAACAAATGACGTATTAAAGACCAAAACAATTTAAAGCATGCCGAATATAAGCAATCAAGCTAATGCCATTTTTTCAAACGCGTAGTAACGGTTCAATGTCAATGGCAGTTAAACGCATACAGTTAAGCGAGTAAATTGCTGTAAGCTGACTGACACAAACAATGGTATTTATTTTTGCGCTTAAGTATTTATATGCATTTGTTTGTGTGCAATAGCACGAGTATATTACCAAAGAGCACAGCTGTCAGCTGTTGGTGCACTTTTTAGCAACACGAAAGGCGATTCGGAGGTGGTGTCATTGGTTCGAAGGCAATGTGAGGCTAGAAAAAGTTTTAACTGGATTATTAGTTAGGCTCAGATGTTGCTTCTATTTACTCTTAAAAAATATAAAAATTTTAAAGTAACAATACTCTTTCTGGTCTGTAGATAAATTATTTAATGCTGTAAGTCGCCTAAAAGTATGCTTATTATTGCAAGTATCGCCGAAATCTCTGGTTTACCTACAGAAATCGTCGTATAATCAATTGGTAAAGATAGACATATACGTAAAATGGCAATATAGTTTTCCAACATATAGAAAAATGCGGCGAATAGCCTAAAAGTATGCTTAATACACCCAAAAACACGTGAATGGCATTTAAAAAGTAGAAATCAGTGCATAAATCAGAAAAAAATTAAATGAGTCTAAAAACTGCTAAAGTATTTTCGGATACTACTGCAAAATGTACATTTTTGATAATGGGAAACGCCTAAAAGTATACTTAGTGTACAAGTAACGTCGAAATTTCGAGTAAACATGTAGAATTCAATGATAACTGCGTAGAAGAAATAAAGACTTCATAAATTATCAATACTATTGTCTGTTTAGTTAGATAATGTATTTTTTGTGATACTGGATTTTAAGGATCGCCTTAAAGTATGCCTCATATAACAACTAACTCTGAGCTTTCACCTAGACCAATAAATACCTTTGACTAATTCACAAAACAAAATTGAGCGATTAGTGAATACAAAATTTTAATTTACAGCAGGTGGTGTAGCCGTCTTTAAAGACTTCTTTTACTCCGAACCAACGAAAATCACTCACAGCGCTTCAGGCGAAATTCAACGTTCTCTGCGCATTTCTTATAGTACAGTAGAATCCTTTTATTATGACTCCGCCTATATTGACCAACTGGTTGCTATGACGTAATTACCCTACGAAGTTTGGTTTTCATATAAAATTCTGTATAAAAAAGTCGGATATAATGACTTCGCTTACAGTGACATGTCGCTTATTATGACCCATTTTTAATAAATTATGTCCGGTTAGAATGACTGACATGATTATTTACACCTCCCGCAATGTTCGTTGATTCCCGACGCCGTTCGGCACGTGGCTCGTTTTTGTTTTGAGTCTCAGTGAGTAATTGACACTTGAACGTCACGCATTCTTGTTTGTTTGTTACTGTGAAAAAATGTCATCACAACGACGTAAAGCATTTACAATTGAGGAGAAGGGTGCAATAATATGCAGATTAGAAAATGGAGAATCTAACGCATGTCTCGCAAAGGAATTTGGCGTGGGTCATTCGACAATCTCAATGATTTTTAAAAACAAGAACCGCATTAAGCAATCGTTCAATTCAAATGTTTTGAAACCGAAGAGGCTTCGAAAATCACGACAAGAAAATGTTGATGAAGCATTAATTCAGTGGTTTAAAAACATGAGAAACAAAGGAATACCTGTCAGCGGCCCTATGCTACAGGAAAAGACAAATGGTTTTGCCGCGCGTTTTTGTATTCTCGACTTCAATTGTTCTGCAAGCTGGATTAGTCGTTTTAAAGTTCGACATAACATTGTGTCGGGAAAAATTGTCGGTGAATCTTCGTCTGTTGATCAAAATTCAACAACAAACTGGTTGATATCTGTGTGGCCGAATTTACGAAGACAATTTTCTGATGATGAGATATTTAATGCTGATGAAACCGGAATTTTTTACAAATTAATGCCGGATAAAACTTTAAAATTTAAAGGTGAAAATTGTAGTGGAGGTAAGTTGTCGAAAGATAGAATAACTGTCATGGTAGCAGCTAATATGAGTGGCACAGAGAAAAAGAAATTGCTCAGTATTGGAAAGTCACAAAAACCAAGATGTTTTAGAAGTGTCAAATCATTACCTGTCGATTATGCTAACAATCGTAAAGCTTGGATGACGTCAGAACTTTTTGAAAAATGGCTTCGTGATTGGAATCGTGATTTGGTGAAGAAGAAGAAAAAAATTCTATTGCTGGTTGATAATTGCCCGGCGCATCCAAATGTTACTGATTTAAAGTCTATAACACTTGCTTTCCTTCCGCCGAATACAACATCAGTACTGCAGCCAATGGATCAGGGAATAATACGATCACTCAAAACGAATTTTAGGAAGAACCTAGTGCTCAAAATGATTAGCTGTCTTGATGCTAATGAAAACAACTCTTCTACAAAAATAACGGTGCTAGATGCAATTCTGATGGTTAATGATGCCTGGAATAAAATGTCACAAAGTACCATTCGTAACTGTTTCAAACATGCAGGATTCATTGAAAGCCACGACGGTTTACCTATTCAAAGATCAGAACATGAATTCGATGAAGAAGATGACATTCCTTTATCTTTGTGGTCACGAAACCTAAATTCAGATTCTTTAGCAGCACCGGAAATGTGGGAAGATTATGTTGACGTCGATAGCGCTCTCCTCACATCCGAAGAACCCAACGATGAAAATATCGTACAGAACATTAGTGCTAAGAAACAACTCGAAAGTGATGGGGAAGAGGAAGTCGAGGAAGAACCATTACCTACCGCAGAAGAGGCATTAAAAGCTGCAGAATTATTATCACGATTTGTTCACCGCAATATTGAAAATGATAATTTGACCATAGCTATGTCTTCTATACACAATAGTATTAGAGACTGTTTTTACAATAAAATGAAAAAACAAAAGCAGACAAAAATTACAGATTACTTACAGTAAAATATACACTTGTATGTGTTATAATGTGCTGATTACGTACAATTTTGATTTCGATTTTATATGTATGTATACATATTTAATTACTATGTTTCTGTATTAAAGTACTTAAGTACATACATATTTACATAAAAAAGTTTTTCATTTCACAAAACGCTTTGTATGACGTCCGCTTATTATGACGTGTTTGTCAATTCCTTTCGATGTCATAATAACCGGATTCTACTGTATATAAATTGCATAGCGGCTAAGAATTGATTTGAGTAGGACTTTTCTTAAGAGAGTACTCGGTAGAATTTTAACTAAGTCTTTACATTTCTTTTCTTCGCAGTCACTTACTCTCTAGTTTTGTATGTAGTAGACTTACTGATTTGGAAACTGATTTGCAAAGTCTCTCAATTTTATAAAAATCACTTTTAACAAAAAAAAAAAAGGAAAAATATTTATTACAAAATAGTTGTAAAATGCGCAACTCACTTTGATGTAAAACTATTTCGAAAACAATTAGTCATTTCATCACACTTTTAAGGTGCGCAACATTTAACACTAGATACTGCTAATTTTGCGCCCCCATTTCATCACTCCAATTCGCATTTGTAACACATTAATCAATATTTTAATTGTAACTCAAATATTGACTTCAATTAATTTGTATACAGCCACACACACACACACACAGCAGCGATTGACGTCATTTGCATTCAAATAAATAATTGCATTTACGCGCTCAAGTTCACACAAACACACACACGCACATAGTTGATGGTGCAAATTTTACTACGCCACCCACACGTAAAGTAGTAAAACCAAGCGAAGGAAAAAAAAAGAATACAAAGAATTGAGATTAATTTTCACTATTTGACAATACAGACACAATGTAGCGAACACGCCCGCGCACTGCAGCTCGTTCGGCAGCACTGAAACACGCTTGAAATGAAAGTGTTTTTGCTTAGCAACTTTTTATTTTTATTTCTATTTCATTCAGTGTTGTTGTTTTTGTTGTAATAAGCAAGCACGCCACTGTATTGCGGGTTATTTGTCAAGCGACGGGTGTCATGACTTGACGTCATTCAAACGACGCCGTAGACGCCAGCATCCAGCTGCACGGCAGCGCTCATACAAATATATACGCTTGAATCGAACAAAAGGTAATATCAGCTAACACTTAAGGTACATAAAGACAGTTATACACTTATAAGCAAGTGTCAGTGTGTGTGACTCTAGTGCAACAGCCGCCGTCAATTGGCCAACCGGTCATGAGGCTGTCAATTTTTGTATTGGACAAAGCATCCGCAATGACATCAGCGTATTTGGTATTGGCCAACAATAATATGATTTCATTGAAGGACTGTGTTGTAAAAACAACAAAAAAAACTATAAAAAAAATTGTATTTGTTCGGCCTACTCACCTTCGCACAGTTCATATTCATTCATTGAGTTATTCATAAATTTACACGAATATGTAGATCAAGCAAGATAAGCCAGAGAGTGAGGGAGGTGGGTGTGTTGTAATGGTGTCAGCAGTGTTAAATGGCAGGAAACACCTTTCAACACTTTTTTGCATAAAATTTTAATTTTGTTTTACAAAATTGCGAAAAATTAGTTTTGAATATATGACAATTGCTTGAAGGCCAGTTGAGTCAGTTGAGATCACTGCGATTGGCAACAAAAGACTTAATTAGCTTAACGGAAACGAAATGTTAATGAGTTATATACAATAGAAGTGATTTATACATATGTGAGCCTATGGAAACATTTTTCGTAACATCCGTTCTCGCTTTCATTACAAAAGGCTAGATATATAGCAATAAGTACTCGAACTATCAGAAAACAATCAGACGTTTTTGGAAGGTTAGTTCAAAAAGAGATCATGCTACGTGCAAATAAATATTTTCAATTAAAACTGATACCGAATACTCCAAAAGAACCGTGGTACTGCAAAAATGTATATTTTTTCATAATTGCGCCAAAATGTAGGCAACATTTATATGTATAATTTTAAACTTATACAACTTTTTAGTAAATTGTGCAATACTTTAAGGTATAGAAAGAATAACTTAGCCTCCGTTTTGCAATAAAGTCGTTAATTACCTCAAATAAGGCATCCCTTAAGCTTATTATCACATTTTTATATCATTGCGCCTTCAGGTAGGCAACGTTTCAGTAAGATTTAACATATAGAATTTATTTTCACTACATTTTGTCAATTAAAAAATGAAGCTTCGAAACCTCAATTATTTCCACCGAACCTACACACTCAATTTCAAGCAAACAGTCGTTACTCAAATAACTGTACTTTTACCTTCGCCGAGCGTGCGCAAAAATGCTAATTCTTGTATTGAAGTGGCAATCAGAATCATTCGATAAACGGCAATTCGTTGAAAATACGCGAAACTATAGCGTTATTTTTGCGCTATATACCAATATACCACAGAGTTACGTGTACCCAACAGAAGGGTACTCAGAAAAGCCATTTGTAGGCCAAACAACGACTTGATTGCTGATTGCTGGCGATACAAATGCATACGAAGGCAAAAATAGACCTTGTACCTCGTGAAAGGGGGACGCACATGTGCGCAAATAACTGTTTGTTTGTCGTAGCCACCCACATGCCAATGGAAACTAGTTGGTGGTGCGATTGAGCGATCGAAAGTTTTATATATACTTCGGTTATATGTGTGCTTTCGATATGTGAAGGTTACAACGTTGCAAAATAAATACACTTCGCTGCGCAAATTTGTATATTTAACGGTGTTCTACGATGGCGAACACCATATGTTACACGAATGCACGTGTAGCCGTGCTGATTGCTGAGAATTGGCACACCAAAACCGTTAGACAGCCAAACGCGAGTAGACAAGTAGACTTTTAGGCAACAGTGACAACAAAAACAACACACACACAAGTGTTTTTATGTATGTTAGATGGGAAAATTAAGTAAAAACCACCGCAACAAACCGCAATTTCATGTTCGACAATTTTGGCTTCGTTATTTAAAATATACCGTTGCAGTGTTGCCATTTGCCACTTTGTAGTCGTATAGACGATGAATGGCGTGTTTTATTCTGATATAAATTGATGCATTATATATTATAGGTAGCTGTACATTTACATAAGTATTTATGCACGCCAGTGTCGTAACGAATTTGCCAAATTTCACAAGACACGAAGCGAAAGTACACGAATTATTCAGCAGTTGCAGCTCATTAATACGCGCAAATAAACAGCTGTTTTGCTTCGTTTTTAGCTGCTGGCATTCATTCTTAAGTGCACTACTTGCTAATGGCAGCTAAAATATATGCAGCTGAGGTAGTGGCAAAAATAGATTGCACCGAAATTAACAAACGATTTTTGGCAAATTATTTATAAAAGATTGTAGAAGATGGGAAATGGAAGGGGGAAGAGGAAATTTCTCAGCAAAAATCCACAAATATTTATAACAACTACAAGCTAAGATTGTTAACAATAATTTTTAAATACTAAATATCACATGTTCTAAGCACCGGAAAATCATAAAACAACAGGAAATGTACAGAAGTGCTGTAATGTTTATTAAAATTGAACGAATTGCACACGCGAGATCGCCTTGCTCGTTGTTGCATGGCTAATTTGAAGGCGTTGTGTGTAATGACAAATGTGAATTGCTGAGATTGACAGCTACTGAAATGAAAAGGTGTGGTCTTATGTGTAGTTGAGGAATGGCAGAAAGTAATAAAAAAATAATAATTTTAATTTCATAATTTTTTTTATTTTATTATAAAGACCATAAGGTGTGCTTTGAATTTATAATAAAATTGTATGAAGCTTGCAAATAATTATTAATGTTCAATGAATTGTGAATTGCATAACCGGATAATGAAAAAATGCAATTAAGTTTGATAGCTGTTTATTGTGTCGGAAAACATTACTTCCAGCAAAAAGCAGAATTAATGGAATTTTATTTGAGTAAATTATCAATTTTGAAATGTTATGCGCAAAAATATGCGCTACCGGCAAAATTTTTATGCTCTCGACTCCATGCTTTACTGAATATGTTGCCTACATTTCGGCGCGCAGAAAGAATTTCAATAATTTTCTGCATATTAAACCTCTTTAGAGTGTAGTTTTCGCGTAATTAATCGTATTTACGATGTTTTACGCATAACTCAACACGACTACAACAATAAAATTGTACCGTTATAATTTCCAACAATCATTTTTCCAAGTAAATTGAACTGAGTTGTCTTAAAAAAATATTTCTACAATCAATTTTTTAATTTTTAATAAATTTAAATCCTAATAAAAAAATATATGCACCAAAATTCTTGCAGACAACTGCATTTTTCTCCATCCAAAAGACGCTCCCATAACAATATGACAGCTAAAATAAGCTTAAACAATAACAACATACCTCCTCGTGGCTAAATAATTAGCTGCATTGTCAACGTAGCAGCGAGCAACAAACTCAACAACAACAACCATAGCAATAATAGCACTGACAGTCATTAATAAAGACGAGTTTGCTCGTCGCAGTGCAACAGTGCGTATGAGTAATCACGCAACATCGCCAAATGACACTTAAATTATAATTACAACATGCCATTGCACGAGTGGGTGTGCGTTGGCTTACTCGAGATAGAATATGTGCGCAAGAGTGACTAAATGTCAATTTGGCACGTGAGTGATTTCACACAGCGGGAAAGTAAATGCAAATTGACAAAAATGCATGACTGCGCGCCTAATACACGCGAGTGTACCTACATGCTATATAAGTATGTATGTATGTATGTGCGCTGCTGCATTTGTCACTGACAAATGCCATAGCAATTATTGTCACTCATGCGACGTGTGTGGCATGTGCCACACGCAAGTATGCATGAAAATAAATTGCAGCAACAGTTAATAAAAAATGACAAATTACGCTCGAGCGCGCAAATAAATGGAGGGTGGAAAAGGTGTTGAGTCTGGGGAAGGTGTTTGCAAGCTTATTGGCTGCATTTAGATATATGTTCATATATACAGAATATTGATTCTGTACATATATTAGACAAATTTATAGGCTAAACAAATTGTAAACATCAAGCGACTGGACTTACGTGCCTGTTAACGCGTACACCACGCCCACAATAAATACTAGACATTTTTAATAAATTTTTTTAATTATTTTTTTTGAAAACTGTTTCTCATATTTTCTTCCATTCGACGACGCCCACGCACACAGCGTGCACGTTTATATTAGAGAAAATGTGTAAACAAACTAAATATGAAAAAATTAAAAAAAAAATATCAAAACAGAATTTCAAAAAATAAAAAAATATTAAAAAAGGAATAAGAAATGAAAAAAACAGACAATTAAATCTTAACAATAATAAAATTTTTATTTCTTTTTACTACTACACGCTGTCTAAATTTTTATGATTTTTAAATGTTTTTGTTTTGTGTGAATATAATGGATTTCATGTTGACATTGTGTTTTTCTACGATTTTCATGTATTTATATTTAAGACTGTACAAACAGCCACCTGTGGTTCCAAGGAGAAAATAATTTATTTTTTTCTTTGAACAAAGAAAACAATTTTCAGAGGCGCTAATAAGCTTATTTTATATAAGAAATTATTTTTTACAAGTCATTTTTGAAATATAAAAATTCCAACTATTCTACTAATAATACTAAAAAATTATCGGTAAGTAAGACAAATTGAAAAAAACTCTACATATTCACAAAATCAAAAAACTCTAACTAGAGTTATGTTCTTTTCGAAAAAAACACAATAAACAAACAATTTTTTTAAGCTAAACCAAATGTATGGATAAGAGAAGGAAAAATGCGAAAGAAATTGTCAAAACAATATCTGAAAATCTTAAAATATAAAAAAAATTAATTTGAGTTATGTGCTTTTCGGAAAAATAATTAATAAACATATCACTTTTTCAGTTTAACTGAATTTATAGATCGATAAATGTGAAATTAGCAAAAAAAAAAAAACATTACAAAAAATCTCAAAATAGTACAATATTGACTTACTCGATTTAAAAAAAAAATTATAATTTCTAAATAAATTGTTTACTACCAAAAATTCTATTTCATCAAAATCATAAACAAAAAATTTACAAAAGTAATTAATTTGTCATATGTCGTGTATGACCGCCTCCCACATTTTTCTCCTCTCACTCACTACACAGCCAACCGCTTAAAATATGATGAGACGCGGCGAAAGTCGTGTGTTGTGCCAAAAAAAGCTTCTTTTCATACTTTACTACACAAAAACCTATTTATATGCCACAAGGCAAACACACCCACCGAAAATCGTAAAAAACCTGACGAAAATATGTGCATAAGGAAGCTGCAAATAGAAATCGCCGAAAATAAGGCGAGAATATGCAAATTATTTGCGTCACCAACAGTCAAATTGCACTTATGCAGATATTCAAACTTTTTTATACCGTATTTGCACAATGAAATATGCAACAACAACAACAATAACTAAAAAACAGCTAGCTAGCTACGTCAATAGCAATGATTAGTTGAAATGCATTTCGGCGAAATGAGACGCTTGAACTTCTTCGTTACAATTACAGCACAACACAAATTTGCCAACAACACAAATAGAAAAAGCCAACACAATGTTGATTCTTGGAATGAATTTGTATGAATATGCGTAAGCATTTAAAAATAGTGTTGCTGTAGTGAAAACTAATCATGCAATTGAAATTTTGTGCCACACACATATACAAACATATAGATACTTGGAAGAGTGTGAGGTCCCCGCAATCGCTTGCCGTGGCGTATGAGTAATGCCTTTGGTTGAATATATGTAAATTTATGACAGCAAAAAATTTCCATTAATTATTGTGTGGGAAATGGTTCGTGGCGAAATAGATTATGGCGTTATACTCAAAATATTTGCTTTTCCAGAAATTGCTTGAGAATAAATATTAATTTCTTCATAAAAGTTTTATGGGGTTTGGTCACCGCAAAGCAATTTCTAACCGGAGAAAATATTATTCATATGTGCTCGATTTGTCAGACTTTATAGTGTGGTGAATCGTACGAAAAACTGGTATAAATAATATAAATTGGTATAATCGGATAAATTTTAGACCTTGAAGTGTTGCAAATCGAATGAAAAACTGGTATAAGTACTATGGTCCGGTATAAACGTATAAAATTATACTTCAGAGTGTGGCGAATCGAACGAAAAACTGGTATAAATAGTATAAATTGGTATAATCGGTTAAAGTTAGACTTTGGTGTGCGGCAAATCGATCAAAGAACTGGTATAAATACTATATACTGCTATAATCGTATAAAATTAGACTTCAGAGTGTGGCGCATTGAACGAAAAACTGGTATAAATACTATACATTGGTATAATCGGTTACAGTTAGACTTGTAGGTGTGCGGAAAATCGAACGAAAAACTGGTATAAACAGTATAAATTGGTATAATCGGTTAAAGTTAGACATTGGTGTGCGGCAAATCGATCGAAGAACTGGTATAAATACTATATACTGGTATAATCGTATAAAATTAGACTTCAGAGTGTGGCGAATTGAACGAAAAACTGGTATAAATACTATACATTGGTATAATCGGTTACAGTTAGACTTGTAGGTGTGCGGAAAATCGAACGAAAAACTGGTATAAATAATATTGACTAGTATAATAAGATAAAGTTAGACCTTGGATTTAGGCGAATCGAACGAAAACTGGTATAAATGTACTGACTGGTATAAAAAAGAGACACACATTTTTTTATTTCTTTAAAAGTTTCAGGTAGACGATAGGGCTATTTTTGTTATAACCTACAGACTTTAGATGTTTTACTAGAAAAAACTCTCAAAAATTTATTTCCATCAGATTCCAGCTAATTCATAGAACCTCTAGCGGTAACAATAGTATATAAAACAATGGCACGCTCTATTTTCCATAATTAAAAGAACTACAAATAAATATATGTAAAAAAATCCAAAAACTTAAACAAAATTTAAACCTCTACTCTCAAAGCGTTCTTCTCAGCAACATTTAAACAAATAAAGAAATCAATATACAACAACAATGCTTTATGAAAGCTTGTTGTTCTAAAATACAAGTATTTAGCATAGTCTATCCAATATACATATGCATATATATATATAAATTCTCACATTAAGCTCAGTTTGAATAGAAATGTTTGCTGGGGATCAAATTTCACAAATTATATATAAAGTATACACACTATATATATATATATATATGGCGGTTTACGAGCAGTCAATTAAATTGTATAATTTTTTCAACTAATTTCCATAACAAGAAAGGTGTTGACTTTTAAACACGCTGATTTAAGCAAAATTGATGTTCAAAAGCAAACGGCAATAGCGGCAAAGGCGGCAAATTAATGCAAACGATCCGCTACTGACGTGCAACATAACACTTTTGCACAAACACACAGGCGAATATATAAACAACACACACACAGTGTCAGAAAGCACACGCGCTTATACACACACACACACACACAGCGAGAGCAAGCGTAGCGTAGAAAGTGTAAAAGTAATAAACTATATCAAATAAGATACGCGAAATAAGTGCTTTATATTTGGTTAATAATTTATTTTTCTTTTTATCGGCAAATGCAAAGCGTCATTGACGTCACACACAACGCGCGGACGCCTACCGAGGCGGTATCAAAAAAAAAATTTTTTGAGGCCACAGTACAAAAATTAGCATATAATATAATACATTGGTTAAGTATATATGTAATTACAGATATATATTGAATATATATATATGTATATTATATAAATATATTAGACAAATATGCATATGTATCGAGAATTAAACAAGCATATAGTCGCAATTATATAGCCCAGCTCAAGCGCAGCAAAAGGGTGTCTATGCGTAAGGGGTTATAGGTGGTAATAACGCATAACAGCTGGTGCAGAGCAATTTACATTTCTCATTAGTGGCATTTTTTTGAAATTAGAAGCGTTAAATGTAGCACCCCAATATGATTTGGCAGTTCGAATATTTACATTATACTTCTAAATTTTAACATATTTCACACTTAATTCGAATAATGTTTGAACTTGTTTTTAATTATAAACAAAATGGCACTGCAAATTTACCATTGTGACATTTTCAGAAAATCGATTGTTTTAGTTTTAGCTTCTTAGTTAGTTTATACTTTCAAAAACATCCTGTGAAAGCGGTAAGATCTTGGTATCTTGAATAGTGTTTGAATGGCAGCGTTCTAAAGAGCGATCGCTCAAAAATTTCTACAAGTTGCTGACATCATAACTCTACGATGCATTGACCGATTGACTTTAAATTTAAACTGTGTATGCTTGAAAATATTTACTATACAACGACCAGCTATATTTTTGATTGGTTGAAATTTGTCAATTTGGCATTGAAAAAAAAGAAAATTTGTTTACCTAAAAAAAATTTTTTTTTTTTTCAGAACTACGCCATTTTATCAATTTTTGATATTTAAAAATCGTAGGTCATTATATAGGAAATATATTTAACTTTAATAACATTTTTGAATTTTTTTGTTTCAGCAACTTATTCGGCCGGAATCATGTCAGCAACTTTTTTTTGGTACCTCCCTCGACAGCATATAACTCCGCTATTTTTCAATATTTTTTGTAAAGAAAAAAATTTGAAAGATCGTCAGCTACCTTATTATATGCAACAAAAAACTTCGAAACAATCGATCGAGTACTTTCTTTTAAAAAAATTCACGAAAATCGCCTAATTTTTCATGGGTTACACTGGTATCGCCCCTTAAAGGATCTTTTAGAGCACTGCTATTAATATTATTTGAAATATTTTTTGAAAACCTTATAGAAATCAAAACATGGCGATTTGTGCCAATAGAATCCAGCATACGAAGATAAAACAAGTGAGGTGACTACTAACGAGAAATTATACGGATCATGATATAGCTGCAGCCAGTAGAAAAATGACCTTCACTCCACAGAAAGAAACATAAGAAATCCAAAAATCGCAATAGGCAGTCAACCTGTTCGATGCTCAACCGTAACTACTGTTCCCTGTTCAACAACGCACATTTGAGATAATCCGAGCAAGAAATAAACACTTTGAAGAATACTGTATTAAAATATAGATCCTCTTATGCGCTCTTTATACGAATTGTTTAGTATTTACGAAGTCTAGTCGAAGAAAACTAGTATCCAGATCCTTTACTCCAAGCATCTTTTTTCAGTCTTTGTTTCGGTCAAAACCTAACATTATTCCATCCCATATATAGTTTCAGAATTCATTGAATTCCTTCAAAGTTATCATTCACTAAAAGAAAGGATTTCGTTCTGGAACTATGTAAGGGAACGGGCGGAAAAGAACTTTAATCTGAAATACGATTTTTTTGTTGTACTGAGCGAATTTAACCGACAGAATGTCAATATTTCTCCTCTGATAAATCATCGTTTTACAATGTATAATTTTCGATCCGGTATATTTATAGGAAGAACTTCATGATTATTCAAAAAACAGAAAGGTCAACATTTTTACGATTCACAGCTACGTTTCTTATATATTTCTACTTAACTCTTCTTCTTTCTTGCAATATATATAGATTTATCTATCTCTATTTTTTCTCCCGATCTCTTGCTATCTATCTAACCCTTGCTTTTCCTTCTATCTCTATCTAAAAATCTCTTATTTACTCTATATATAACTGACGCTTCATTTCTCCCTCTCTATCTTTCTACATTCCACCCTCTCTCTGGTTTATAAATCAAGCCGTTGAAAAAAATAATATCTATTTATACACAACTTGCGATCAAAATCAAGCCAGCAACTATCAACGTCGTCAACTTCAACTCAGCTACATTCTAAATATATCCCACATTTAATATTAACCAAAAATTATTTGTTTAAACAATTTAAGTCACGAATTTGCCTATTCAATATAAGCCGCACAAAGTCCGCCAGCTTAAAGCGCAAAACGCTTGGCGCAAAAAAATTAAGAGAACACGCTTAAATGTTAAGAAATAAAACTAAAAACTTGCGCCATTTATTTCTAGTCCATTTCACCCGCAAGCTAATACGCTAAAACGCGCTGCTAACTACCATATATTGTATATAAATATACCTACATATATGTATGTGTATCTGTGTTTGTCAATAGTCTGCCGGAAAGCCACACTTCTCGCACCAAAGCGTGATGGGCCTCCGCTTTAATGAGCTTGCGGCAAACAAACAAAGGACGTTAGTTGCAAAGTGTCAGTCGTAGTGTGATACGAGCAACTAGCAGGTTAGTCGTAAGTAGCGTTACGCTTTACGCTAATGGCTGCTGGCGGCTGGTGTTGGCCTAGACAACATGTCGTTGAATTAGCTCACATATATCATACATATGTGTGTTGAAGTATATATAGAGCACGTGTGTTTGAGCTGCGCATATATTTATATTTCCTCAATAGGCGACGGCAAAATTTCGCCGATATTTGTTGTCTAAATTTGTGGAGCGCCAAAGCCAAGTGTGTTCGCGTTAAGCACTACTTTAAAGCGTTATTTTAACGTATGAATACTAATTCTAAAAGCTTCTACACAAATTTTAGTTTGCTCTCTTAGTTTATGCTTTCTTCTTCTTGTTTTTAAACATTTATTTTAATATTTTTTTCAAATTTTTTTTTAATTTTTTTTTTATTTTTTTTTTAATTTTTTATTTTTTTTTTTTTAATTTTTTATTTTTTTTTTTATTTCTTTATTTTTTTTTTTTGTATATTGTCTCTTTTAGTATTTTTTTTTTTTTTGTTTTTGTCTTTATTTGTTATTTTTTAACTCTTATCAGGTTTTTTGTTTACCTTTCGTGTTTTCTAATTTCGTTTTGCATTCAACGCCACTAATAAAGTGTTAATTTGCGCTTAGATTGCCAAGTTGCAGACATTAGACAAATATTATGCCGGAGAGCATACAGTTTACTTAACTTATTTAAATTTTTGGCTGCAATTTTGGCACGTATTACTAAAAAAACATACCTTTGTATGCTGCTAGTCATTATCAAATCAAGTTTTGTAGATATCTGCTTTCATTTTCTTAACTCGAAGACACATAGTTCAACTTTTCTTCCACAGATTTTTCAATTTAAGATATATATATCCTGCGAAATTAAATAAATTTTCATGCAGTTCAGTATCTAACATAACTACTGCAGTCTTCAACTTCATTTCTTACTATAATCTCACTTAAAACGAATCATTTTCGCAAGCATAATCCAGTCGTTCCACAATTGTACCAACTCTCACATTCTTCCATTGTCTTCATGCGCCTTAAACCAAATTAACTGAGCAAGTTAGTGCTGTCCCAATGTTTTCAATTCCAATTATGCTGAGTGAGCCACTGAATGACTCTATTACCAAAGCTGCCACACAAATATGCCATGTATCCCTCGAACAAGCCACTTGCTGCAACCGAACAACTTGCAGACAATTGCCATTCTTTGCGCTGATAAGCCGGGCATTGTCTTGCACTTGCAACAGTTGGCGCGCAGTTGAAATGCACGAAGAAAAGGATGGCAAAACTTTTAATTGCGAATTGAAACGGAAATACGTAAGCACAAACTGCGTAAGATGCAAGTGAACAGATCGTAAAATGTGCACAGTGAAACAAAATGAAAAAAAACAACAACAAAAAACGCATATTCACTTTGCAAAAGTTGTGCAAATAAGCGTGTCAGCAAGCAGATGATGACCGACTTGATAGTCGCACAAAACAAGTTGGGCGAAGCAGTGAAAAGTAAAAAGAAGAACAAGAAGAAGAGTTGCTACAGATGTGACAACGCAAGCGATAAACTTCTTTTATTGCCTCAGATTGGCAGCAGCTGGTATCAACAGTTGGCGACTGTTAGCAGTGTTGTTGTTGTTACAGCCACCCACCCACTTTGTGTTGTTGTTTGTTGATTTTATTGAGAAAAATTTTCGTGATATTTTATATTAAATATGTAAATAAATAACTGATTGAACTCTTGGACTTGCAAGCAGGCAATTTGTTATTGTTTTCATGAATTCAAGCGAGTGTGTTTATTTGTCTTGATTAAAGTCGAAAATTTCCATCTGGGAAATTCTACTGCGCCCCAACTATTTGCCAAAGTGATTTGCATTATTTGGCGCAATGCACAAAAACAAAATCATATTATGCTCAAACGGGTAAATAGAATAAATAAAAGAAACGCGTTGTAATTCACTTGTCGCCCGACTTTTAAACTTTTTGGATTTTTCTCTATTCTACAGGTATATTATAAGGAAATAGCCATCTGGCTGTCGTTGTTTGCATTTCAAATAAGTATCATTGTAAATATTGAGATAGTTAAATAGCCAGTGCAAACATATTTATTATACGGAAATGTAAGCGTTACAAATGCTATAAATGATGTGCTGTAGAAAAAATTTACTCAATCAATATTAACGGTAAATATTTGTGTATACGGAAATTTTTACGAATATTTTATTTAAATCAATATAGACAATGAAAACAAATACGTTTAATTGATTATGCCGAAATCTTATGAATCATACAGGCAGTGATTTAAGGGTTCATTATAGCCTCGAAAAGGTATAACTTTGGAACAAGCATGTACCCAAGAAACACGAAACTGAACTAATGAAACTACGAGCAAATATATAATTCTCTGAAAAAGGCAATGAGACAGTATAGGATCTCAGCTTTTAAATAGAACCAATTGCAAATACAAATTCGGCAGAACAAGTAGTGCTTTGATGATGACAAAATCTTTCTTCATGACGTTCCTAACAAACGTATTTTTCTGTGAAATTAACTCAAAAAAGGCATAATATCTTTTAAGGGCATTAATTTAAATCAATTCGTTCCTGATGTAACACGATCTGTCGTAGTCACTTTAAACCATCAAGAACTTTACCGGATCAGCTTACGCAAAACTTTACCACATCTCTATTATTCAGTATATAAGCTGTTCTGATCTCAATATATCTAATGGCTCGCCGTATTTGTTCTTGACAATATCTGTTTTTTTTCTTAAGCAGTCTTCCAGTGATCTCTCAACTGATTTATAATAATTTTTATACAAACCATTTGAGAATTACAACCACGAACTACTGTACGAACGAAATGACTGTTTTATTTCCGAAAATAAAAAAAATCACTTCCATGGCAGTGTGACGACATTGTGTATTATCTACTACGGCACTACTTTTTGTCAAGAATCATATAAGTATAGCAAAAAAGTGCAAGAAAATTTTAAATTATAACATTGAAGGAAATTACTATAAAGAATATTACAGTATATAGGAAGCTTTTTTTTTTGTAGAAGACGAGACAGAAATACATTTATGAGTTCAAAGCGGAACCTCCTTGGATCTCACATCTTCAGGCTACCAAGCGAGATATGGGCAATAGAAAGTGGAAAGCACTTTGTCCATTTTGATTTGATTACATATGATCCATTTTGATTTTGGCTTCATAAAGGGTTGTCTTAAACACTCCAAACAATTCAGTCCTTTCCATTGAAGATGAGCCATAGAATCTAACCTAACTTCTGGTTCTGAGTTCTTGAAATATTAGCTGATCCATTACAAAGCATAACAAACGAAAAAATGCATTATTTCCACAATTTCAACTTCAATACAGTTCGTAAATTTAAAATCAATAAAGGGAGACAAACCAGTCGTTTCTTAGTTCCACACGCGTTTCACTTCCCTTTTTGACAAACGTTTCTGATTGCATACTGCATTTATTTTTGCGACGTCAGCGCAAAGTGCTACAACAATCGCGCCGAAGCAGGGTGACAAAGGCAGCAGGGGCGAGAGCTAGACCCTGCTTGCTACATACCCAACCAAACGCATTGCACACGCTTACAGTCAAGCCTTGCATTATTGAAATTTTATTTTTTTTCCTCACATTGACGCCTTTTGGTCGTTGTTGTTGTTGTTGCATTATACTTCTTCGTTTTCTTTTCATATTTTCCGTTGCTTTGTATTTATGCAATTTTCTTGGTATACGCCAGCCGAGTTCATTCACTTAGCCACAGGCGCCTCAACATTGCTGTGCTCTATTTTTTCAATACTTTTTTTCAATTATTTTTTCTTTTTGCTTTTAATGATTTTGTATATTTTCTTAACAAGAGCGTGCGAAACGTGTCAGTCACACTGACAACTTTGCACAAGCGAGGGCAGCCAACGTTGATTGCCGCTGATAGTATGGTTTTGAGGCGAGATGTTAATAATGTGGATGGTGCGAGTGCCTCAAGAGAGAGTGAAATGGGAGAAGGGGTTGGGTGGTACAAGAAAAGAGTGACAGTGCAGAAAGCGTTTAAAAATATATTTTTATAGAGTTTTAGTGAGAAATGTGAACACTAAATGTTTAAACAATCAAAAAAGAGAGTTTCTTCTTGGTTGGTAATGACAGCTGACCCCTCATATAACGCTAAAAAGTACAATAAGAGGAAAAAAGGGAGTTCTGTGTTTTATCAAAGACTCTAAACTACTCACATAATCGAAAATTCTTTTAGATTTCTTCCACTAGTAAATCCCCTCCAATCTAGTTGTAACTACCACTCATCCAACTAAGTACTAAAAGAGATTAGGTCCCATATTTACTTCCATTACACTCCCCAGCCAACACATTGTCACCCCAAGCATAGCAATTGATTAGATAAAATCCACACACACTCTTGCACTTGTCTCAACTAAGGCACCTACCAGAGCGTCGTCTTTGTCGCCATATATCCGCTCACACCAAAGCGATAGCTCTTCTGAACCCTGAGCAATGTCTACTCGCATTTTCTACTCTATTCTATACACTTGTGTTCTAATCTCTCAAGTGTGTTGACAATGACATACGGATGTATAAATAAATATAACGGTCATATGCAGCAAGAAGTTTCAAGTCAGTTCCAACAACAACAACAACTGCGGTGTTATCATAAAATTAATGAGAGTAAGTAAGTAGTGGCAGAGGCAGGTCTAGGGGGCGTGATTTTATGGCATAAGTGCGTATTTTATTGTGAGGTACACAAAAGATAGTGACTTGAATAAGGCAAAGTTTATCTAAACAAGCTGAAAATATTTGGACTTGGACATTTTTTATATTTTAATTATTATTTTTTCTTTAGAATAATGCGGTTTTCATAATTTCATTTTTAGTTTAAGACAAGTTAAGTGAAGTTATGTTTTTTATTATTTACGTTTAAATAAGTCTATGTTATTTCATTTTATTTTTTTACTTAATTTAATTTAGTTTTCTTTTTTATTTTATTTTATTTTATTTTATTTTATTTTATTTTATTTTATTTTATTTTATTTTATTTTATTTTATTTTATTTTATTTTATTTTATTTTATTTTATTTTATTTTATTTTATTTTATTTTATTTTATTTTAACTATTCATTCATTATTCATAACTATACTATTCATTATTTTTAATTTTTTAATTTCTTATTTACAAACATTTTCATTAATTTATCTTTCCAGTGTAAATATTTAATCACAATTTAATTTACAATTCATACGAACCGCTCATGTCACATTGTGTCAAAAAAATCAATAAATTAATTAATGAAATGAATTTGCTCGACGATCAGATCACTTTGCTTCACAACTATGAAATCACGCATCAACACTTAGTTATATACTTATTTATAGGCAAGCCCTGTAGGAAATTGTTAGAGTGTTAATTAACTGATCTTTTTTTCTTAACTCTGGAAATTTTAAATTTTTTACCTTAAGCAAATAAATACATGTGATCTAAGTGCAATCTAAGTCCCTAAAAAACAAGTTCCCTAAAGTGATCTCAAGTACGAGTATGTTAAACATAAGCCATTGATCGTTCAGCGATTACCCCGCCTCGTTGGGGTATACATACTATATACATATAAATATATAAGTACATATGTGGTTTATTTTTTTTTTTTGAGTATTCGTTCACTTAAAGTGTATAATACATTAACATACAAAATATATACAAATTAATATTATGTACAACCAGCAGTAGGAGTGGCGAATTCTCAAGAGGTATGGCACAGCTGATTCATTGTAATTGATGATATCAGTACGGTAGCAAATTGTCGTTATTATTAAGAAGTAAGCGAAAACAAATGCACATGAAAAGTATGTATGTACATTGAATTTTGTACTTAAGTTAACGGATTTAATATACTTCGATTTAATTTACTTTACGTGAAGTTAATTGCGTTTAATTTAATTAAATACAATATTATTTTGTATAATTTAACTAAATTTAATTTAAGTTGTGTTAAATCTAGTTAAGTCAAGTTAAGTTAAGTTAAGTTAAGATAAGTTAAGTTGAGTTATGTTATGTTATGTTATGTTAAGTTAAGTTAAGTTAATTTAATTTAAACAAGTTCCCTAAAGTGATCTCAAGTACGAGTATGTTAAACATAAGCCATTGATCGTTCAGCGATTACCCCGCCTCGTTGGGGTATACATACTATATACATATAAATATATAAGTACATATGTGGTTTATTTTTTTTTTTTGAGTATTCGTTCACTTAAAGTGTATAATACATTAACATACAAAATATATACAAATTAATATTATGTACAACCAGCAGTAGGAGTGGCGAATTCTCAAGAGGTATGGCACAGCTGATTCATTGTAATTGATGATATCAGTACGGTAGCAAATTGTCGTTATTATTAAGAAGTAAGCGAAAACAAATGCACATGAAAAGTATGTATGTACATTGAATTTTGTACTTAAGTTAACGGATTTAATATACTTCGATTTAATTTACTTTACGTGAAGTTAATTGCGTTTAATTTAATTAAATACAATATTATTTTGTATAATTTAACTAAATTTAATTTAAGTTGTGTTAAATCTAGTTAAGTCAAGTTAAGTTAAGTTAAGTTAAGATAAGTTAAGTTGAGTTATGTTATGTTATGTTATGTTAAGTTAAGTTAAGTTAATTTAATTTAAGTTAAGTTAAGTTGAGTTATGTTAAGTTAAGTTAAGTTAAGCTAAGTTAAGTTAATTTGAGTTATCATAGATTTCCTTTAATTTATCTTAACACAATGTCATTTTATTTAATTTAAGTTAAGTTATATTAAATTAAGTTAAGTTACATTATGCTCATTTAAGTTGTGTTATGTTAAGTTAAGTTAAGTTAAGTTAAGTTAAGTTAAGTTGAGTTATCATAGATTTCCTTCAACTTATTTTATCTCAATGACATTTTATTTACTTTGTTATGTTAAGTTAAGTTAAGTTCAATCACGTTAAGTTCAATTAAGTTATGTTAAGTTTTTAATTAAATTTAATTTAATTTTACTCAATTTTAAATTAAATTTATTTTATTCTAACTTTTCCTTAAATCTCCTTAATGTTTTTTTAAGTTTCTTTAATTTTATTTCCAAATTTATAATTCGTCATTTCTCTAAACTCACAAATACAGTCTAATACAAGTAACTGTGTTCTTATGTGTTCTAAGCGATCACTCTCGCCAAAGTGCTTTACGGATTGCGGCTAATCTCTGCGCGCGCTTCACTTGAACTGATAGAAGACAAAAAAAAAAAACAAAGCAGTACAACAACAACACCACAGCAATGACCGGCTGCCGCTTTTATAAGTCAAGTACGAATATTCTGCAAGCTACAACGAATTAAATACGCTCATACGCTCGTTGGCGTTGCCGTTGTCGCCATTGCCGTTGTCGCCATTGCCGTTGTCGCCATTGCCGTTGGCGTTCATAGAGTCATGGAAAATTCCTCAATAGCCGGTGATCATATTCATGAGTTCTTACGAGAGTAGCTGTTTGTATACGAGTATAAGTGTTTGGCTGTGGTTTGCTGCGTTGGGTATTTAGTTGAATTTAGTATGGCAATCAGTAGAATTTATTATATTCTAACAAGAACAACAACAAATGAATCATAAATAATATTAAGCAGGCATTAAACAAAGTAATTATTTAAGTACACTCAAGCTCCCAAGCAGCTTAGACTTTTTTCTGTGTTATGGTTGAGTGAATTAAGTGTTGTGTGTATATATTTTGATTAGAATTTGTACGGACTAAATAATCAGGGTGGCTCACGTCTTAAAAAAAGTCGCTATTCTACATAAAACAGTCAGTTTTTTTTTAATTTTGATATGGAATTTTTCAGCATAAAATTGGAAATATTTAGCAGCAACAAACAGCTAGTTTAGTTCACTTCAGCTAAGAGTAAGCTAATAACAGAAGACCCGTATAAAAGCCTTTCTTTGAATAAGAAACCGACCAAAAGCACGTAGGCTTTGTTTGGTGTGAATTATTTAACCAAGAACTGAATGTAAGGAAGAAATATTCCGTTGGCCGAAATGAAATGACAAAATGCAAATTTCAGTTAGGACTATCAAAAGCGTTAATTGACACCAAATATGCTATGGACAAGCTAGGTGAGCGGTAATTTTTACGAAAATATTATAAAAAAAATTATTTTATAACAACGCTAAATATTTGATACATTCATATATGAGAGAGAGAGGGTTAAACAAAAACAGAAAGCAAAAAAAATACAGATTTAACTTCCTTAGCATTACTTTGCCATCACCCACATACTCGTAGATGCCTACAGGCCATTGAACTTTGACTCCATTTTGGCATACAAACCGAGATTCTTTTTACGGCATTGCGTTACAAAGTGCCACGACATTGAGTGTATTAAAGTGTCGTATTAGCAACATCAGCACGCTATTATGCCTTATTATCTATAACGCTACATCGCAACAACACTTGTGGATTCGCCAAAATCTTCAGACATACACACACACACACACAAGACATATACAAATTTGCAGTTAAATAAATAGACTGGCAATTACGGCGATACAAAGGCTCGAATAACAACACGGCTTAATACCAACAATGTGTAGATGTGCTTGTATATTTATGAGTGTGTGCGTTATCTATACAAATGGCCTTGCCGAAGTTCAAGCACCTTACAAAACGCGCCCACACACAGTAGCCAACATAGTAGAGACACACTGAAGCCAATTGAAAGCGTACACAATGCATGCGCCGCACAGCCGACCCCGTACAGCAAATAGCATTTGATGCAACTGTTTAGCTGGCGCGTCAATTAAAAAAACAGCTGACATATTGGTGACTGTCTGGCGGTGAGTTGGGTTGCCGGGTGGCTTAGAAAGGGTTATCATTTTTTTTAATATTTTTAATTTTTTTCTAATTTTTTATTATATTTTAATTGATTTACAACTTTTATAAAGTGTAATTGTAGCTTCATTATGCTACTTCCACAAAATTTTGTACCATATCAAGCAATTCATTACCAAAGTGACCATGGCGTATGAGCAACATACTGACCGTTGTTCTACGTAACCGAAAAATACCCGCATTTTTATACAGCCTAGAACTGTCACAACACAACAAGAGTCCTGCAACTTAGTTGAGGAATATTTTCGACCACTACAATAATAACAACAATAACAATATAATGCTATTTTGCGTGGGCAACTCTGCAGTCATGACAATATTTACATATTCATCAGCTAATATTTTTATATTTGTTTAGTATTTTGTATGCAGACACCATAGATATGCATTAATCGATATCATTTTATATTTTTATACTCCCGCAACAAATGTTGCTAAAGAGAGTATTATAGTTTTGTTTACATAACGGTTGTTTGTAACACCCAAAACTAAACGAGTTAGATATAGGGTTAAATATACCAAAGTGATCAGGGTGAAAAGTGGAGTTCAAATCCGAATGTCTGTCTGTCCGTCCGTCCGTCCGTCTGTGCAAGCTGTAACTTGAGTAAAAATTAAGATATCTTGATGAAACTTGGCACACTTATTTCTAGGAAGGTGGCTTTCGAAAATGAGCAAAATCGGACCACTGCCACGCCCACAAAATGGCGAAAACCGAAAACACATAAAATGCAATAACTAAGCCATAAATAAAACTATGGCCCCTACTAAGTTTTTTGTATATATCTCGCAAACCAATAGAGCTATATAAACCAAACTTTCTGCAGTCGTTATTTTCGTTTCCTTATACAGTCCAAAAATGAAAGAAATCGGATCATAACCACGCCCACCTCCCATACAAAAGTTAGGTTGAAAATTACTAAAAGTGGGTTAACTCATTAACGAAAAACGTCAGAAACACTAAATTTCACATAAGAAATGGCAGATAGAAGCTACACTCAGATTTTTTTACAAAATGGAAAATGGGCGTGGCGTCGCCCACTTATGGGTCAAAAACCATATCTCAGGAACTACTCGACCGATTTCCATGAAACTTGGTTTGTGATAGTTTCCTTACATCCCAATGATATGTTGTGAAAATAGGCCAAATCGCTTCACAACCACGCCTACTTCTTATATACCAGAACTTTGAAGACAATCTGAATCGTTTACTTTACAATATATAAACTAAGTACTAGTGAAGATATCGGTGCAGAACTTTGTACAAATACTATGTTAATAGTGTGGCAGCCCCATTCTAAAAATCGTCGAAATCGGACCATAGGTTTTTAAGGCCCCATATATCGAACACGAGGACCTCGGTGCTTCTAACCTAATATTATGGTTTCCAACTTTCAATGGACTTTATACAATATATATGACGAATATGTGGGTCAAATTGCGTATAATATAATATAAATAAAGTTAAATAAATAAATTGCGAGAGTATAAAATGTTCGGTTACACCCGAACTTAGCTCTTCCTTACTTGTTTGTTTTATCTCTTTTCGATATTAATGATAATAATGCATTGTAGCCAGGCAATAAATTGTGTAAACACCATAAAGGCGCATAAAACTACTATGGAGGCGATAATGAAATTTATTTATTTATTTAATATTTTTTTATAAAAAAAATATAATAAATGATAAAATAGAAAAATATGAGAGCATCAGACAAAAAAATATATAAATTTTTGAAGATATTTTCCCTACAATTTATTATGATTTTTCATATTATATCATATCTACTAACTTGAGAGTATCAGTGAAGCCACGAAATATTATTAAATTTCATAACAAATAAATAACGGTATTTATAATTTCGAAAAATTACTATGAAACTCAAAATTTTACAAAAATATATTTAATTGGTATACGCTTTACACCCTCTTAGCTCTCTCAAATATACAAATTCCATGAGTTATCGACTTTTTTGAATTGTGACACTATTCATGTAAATGAATGATATATATATCTATTCCTAGAAATATATATGTATCATTTTGCCATAAAATCTGTCATTATTATATAGATACATCAGCGCATTGTCAATTTCAGTCGCAGCTGTTAATTGTTGTGAGATTTTTAAAACGTAATTAAGGAAATGTGTTAAACAGAAATAAAAACCGCAAATCAGGAAAGTATAAAACCGCTAAATAATGACGCTAATTTGCCATGTACATGTATTTGGAAATATATACTACTAAATACATAGAAGCAGCTATATACATACATATATATATATATAAAGTCTCTTTTGGCCGTGTTGCTATGATGGAAAGTGTCATTTTTCCTCACTAAAAAATAAAATTATTGCTTAAGCCACAAGTATTAAAGCTGTTGATGCTTATTAGAGACAGTAGCTGGCAGAGGTATGGGAGCCAAGTATGTATGTATATCTAGTATATATTCGTGCTAGATGCCGGTTCCTTATATACCCAAGTTTTCTTAGAAAATTTTTAGAGACATATATGTACATATATTTATATATATATAGAATATTATATGTACCGATTTATATACCTATAAATATATTTATGCATTTCCTATATGCATTCCTCCATCAAAGTATGTTGATGAGTCTATATTATTTGATTGCTATAAGACTTCACAATTTTTATGACCAATTTTAACGATGGTACTGGGCAACAACACAGCTATTATGAAGAACAAAGTAATTCTACATATGACATTTTATTGATTTTCAATTTAATGAATTTCTTGGAAAAATATTATTAGAAAACAGGCATATTTTCCTTAGAAGCCACTATCTAGCATTTTCTTGGAATATATGCCGCTCTTTGAACAGCTATTTGAGGTTTAAGTATTTACAGTAATATAATTTACAGTATTATTACAGTAAAAGATATCGAAATCAGATAATAGCGTGAAATCATGACACAGTTAAATACCTCACAAGCAGAATCTAAGAAACCAGATACAGTTCGCAGAAAATGTTTGCCCAAACTACTTCAGATAAGAGCGATACCCTTCACTGATATGGCAAAACAAAAACCTTGTTTTTTTTTTTAATTTTTACAACAAAAATATATATATGTTAATAAAAACTCATAAACTTCAAACATTCTGCTATTTTTAACACCTTTCCCAAGAACAACACACAAAAACATAGAAGAATTCCATGTATTCATGCCATAAAGCGTATGCAAAAAGCAGCTGCAGACACAACGTTTGCATTTGACGAATAAAAAATTGAAAAAAAAAACAGTAAAAGAAAAACAGAACAGAACAGAACACAGACGTTAACCTTCTCTTAAACAAATACAGCACAGACAGCAGAGCAAATGCACACAGTTCGTGCTCCGAAGGCATTTGTTTGATTGCATGACAGTTAGTACGCGTACAACTGTACATCTCCACAGGGATAAGCGCTGGCGGCTCCCAGGCGCGCGTTGGCCTTCCAGTCAATATCAGTCTCCTGTGTCATGACCTTCTGCGCTACGCAGGAAAATTGATATTGAATAAACCGATAAAAACAACAATTATTTTAACATTTGCACACAGGTTGGCAATGAGGATTTTTTTTTAAATATACATGCATATATACACACATCTGTGAGTGCAATAGTGAAAGTTGCGTGGTTTGCTTGGAGCAAAGTAATATTTGCATACATTACTCTATATGTATTTGGAAGTAAATGCAACTCTTCAAACAAATCTCCAATGCTATCTCTGTCGTGCCGCCGTCATAATCGTTGACCTTGTATTCTTATTAATAACTCTCAAAATAATCTTTTTATTTTTATAGATTCCTTCTAATAAGCCGCTATTTCTCAAGATAAACCGCAACTCTGCCAACTTGTATATTTGTCTTTTATTTTTATTAATTTCTATGAAGTTTTTGTAATTTTGTCGAAATTTTTCACCTTTAATTCAATCGATAAATATCGATATTTATACTTTTACTTTAAAAATTCATACAAACGAGTTTTTATTAAAGTATTTGTTTTTTCCGTACATATATTCGATGCCCATTTCGATAAAATTAACTTACAATAATCGATTACCATCAATAAAACGCAATTGTTTCTTTGAGGGTTTGAAATTTATCGATATTTATCGATATTTTGTGATATCAACTTTATCGATTTAAATCGATATATAAAATTGTATTATGCAAAATGAAAAAAAAGCACAAAATCAAAATTCACATAAAATGTCTCTGAGATTTTAAAATTAAGAAATAAAAAATCCATAACAATTGAATAAATAATTGTGAGAATATTTAGAAAAATTCAGATTTTCTTGTTTTAACCGCAAATTTATTAATTCTGCGTACTTTTAGCACACAGTGTAAGCTATTATACGCCCAAATTTTTCAACATATTTACTTTTTGTCGACAGACAGCAGACAAAACTTGTGGACAAAAGAAAAGGAAATTGGGAACAAAAAACGCTGACGAGTTCAAAATAGGGCAACATCATTTGCGACGCCTCGACAAAAAGAAAAACAAATAACAAAGCCGAAATAAGCACTACAAAACAACAACAAACACTATTTGAGTCAAATATTTCAGCATTGCAGCGAACGGCTAACCGCAATATCCGCAAAAGTAATGCAATAGCGAACACCACCACTACAACAACAGCAATAATATTAACAAAAACAATAACAATAGTAATAACAACAACAACAAAAAACTGTCGTCTAGTATTTGCATAACAGACGCATAGTGTCGGCGACGCTGCCCGCAAAAACAACGACAATAAGAAGTATGTTGGCGGCTTTAAAAAAAATGGCAGTCAACCGCACAGTAGCGAGCAAAAAACGCCACAAACCAATGCAACAAACAACAACAAAACCAGCTGGTTACTCTGGGCGTCAGCGGTGAACAGCCGGCAGCCAGAGGAGGTTGTGCAACATGGTAAGGGTGTACACAGTATAACGGTAAGGGCGGCGCACAACACACCACATACGGCTTCGTCTCTACGAAGTACAAGCAAAGGGTGGAGATAACGACTTATAAAGAAATACCGCAGACCAAACGCCAAAAGAGAATAAATAAAGTATAAAATAAAGTAAGCGAGCAAAAGTGTGCGAAACTGTTGTAAAATGTAAATGGAATAACTTTAACTTATAACAACAATAACAGCAAAGCGTGCGAGACGCCTTTGGGTTACCCCCATTATATGCTAAGGTGCGACGGTTCAGCGTGTGGCGGTAGGCTGTCGCCAGTTAATCATGTGGAGCGCATAACAAAACACCTGCCCGCCTTATCTGCATACAACTTGTTGAGTTTTATTTATTTATTTATATAAATTTTATATATAAATATTATATTTGCATGTGTAGCTGTATTTATTATATAGATATTTGGCTTTGTTCTCTGTTGGCGCGACGAATGACCATAAAAATGAAAAGAGAATACAAAGAAAAAAACATTCCTAGACAAAATTGTTTCAAAAAGGCCAAGGGCAAAAAAGTGCTGACTAATTTTAATTTTATGCAAAAAGCGTCGAAAGATCGTAAGTTATGTGTGCTGAGAAAAATTTTGAGAAAAACTAGGTGTTTTGAGAAAGTTTCGGCCAGAAAAATTTGTTTGAAAATTATTAAAAAATATTGAGAAAAAATTTGGTTTGAAATAGATGTTCTGAGAAAATTTTTTGGAGGAAAAACTGGTTGAAAATATTTAAAAAATATATTGTGAAATTAAAAAAATCGAGTTTGAGCTGCGTTTCTGTTTGAAAATCTACAAAGAATGATAGCCTAGGTAATTCCTTGAAACCCATAGTTAAAGAATCAAATAAAATGAAAGAACTATTTTTTAATATGAAATCTATATTGACAAAAATTTATAAATGCATATTTCGAAACCGTTAGCTGAAAAAAATGAATTAAAATTAAAGGTCTAAGTGTTTTCAAGAGATTTGAGAAATTTTTCAAATTATATATTTTTTTCGAATACAAATTCAATAGCTTGGATGATTCTTGAAAGCCGTTAGCTGAGAGAATCATTTCAAATTAAGCAACTAACTGTTTTTGGAATGTTTTGGGAGCCTTTTCGAGTTATTAAAATATTTTCGAATATAAAAATTTTCGAGTTATAATAATATTTTCGAATATAAAATCAATAGGTTGCACGATTCTTTGAAATCATTAGCTGAGAAAAAATATTTTCGCAAAATTAAATATATAGCATAGATGAATCTTTGAAAACGTTAACTGAGAGTATCAAGGAAATCTAAAGAAGAAAAATGAAAAACCAGTGTATAGTTAAGAGAATAGATATTCGAACTCAAAAATTATAGTCTAAATCGAGTAATTTCTTTTAGAACTTCCTCTCTCCGCATGATCTATGAAATATTGAGCTGGAGCAATAGTTCGAATAAGAATAAAACAATTATATATTTTCAAAATCTAGTAAAGAGTAAAATGAAGAATAAGTTTCGAACATTTATTTCTCGAAATTTTTTTTTTTATATGTTGTGCAACGATCTCTTTATAACCCACAGCAATATCTTCTTCAAGATTTATTTAACTCCATACAAATTTCTTCATTGAAAAAACTGACTACAGCATTCTTGTAAGACAACACATATTTACATACTTATATAGCTACATATATGTATATCACATTTCTTGTACATAACACAAACCCGTTTGAGTGAAGTAGCAAATGTCATTTACAAACTCAATCAGTTGTGAGACATGCACAACATTTATACAAATGCACCATTGACAGTCAGCTGTGCGCCGAAACACAGACGACATAACACACGCCTTTTCTAGTTAGACTTCCTCGGAACTACTTTGTAATTATTTGAAGAATGTCGAATATGTAAGCCAACAAACACACATGCAGATACATGAACACATATAAGCAAACGTCGCTGCAACTTCAGACGCAGCGAATTCATGTGTATGCAGCAAGCAGCGGTAAAGCAAATAAAAACAACAAAAATAAAAATCAAGAAAATAATAATGAAAGCAAATATCAAAAGGAAACGAAACGACAAAAGTCAGCAGCAAAAGCAAAAACAAAAACAAGAACAAATGCACAGACGAGTGCATTGCTGCGCCCAACATTGCACTGGTGAATTCGCCGCATACGAGGCAAAGCAAGGCGAGACTAGTATAAATGCACTCAGTGAATAAAGGCATATATGTTTCATAAGTGCAATATGTATGTATGTATATGTACTTTACTGTAGTTGTGTGCGAAAAGGGAATAATCAAAAGTGCATATAATAAGAATATAAGAACGAGGCGATGGAAACTTTGTTGCGGTTTTCGCCGTTTTCCCCCACTTACATGTATATATGCACACTCACATAGTAGTTTCTATGAAATTTGAAATCCCTTAAAATTTGCAAGGAAATGCATGAGCTCACTGCAATTTAAAGCAACAACAAATTGACACTAAGAATTCTCAGCAAACAATTTGCATATATTTAAAAAAAAATAATGGAACTCAAAAAACCACACGTCTCACTTAAAAATAACTGTTGTTGTATGTAAACGAAAATTCGCTGATAAACCAAATGCAAAGCAAATAGCGAAGTGCACGCGCAGAAAATCAAGCGAATTCAGACACTTACATACATACATACATACATACATATAGAAGTATGTAAGTGATTGTGTGATTTCGTAGCGATAAACGTGATCAGCGATCGCCTTTTTTGCTGTTTTGCGAAAAATGAGAACGAAATAAAACAAAGCAAACAAATTAATAAAGCAGGAACGATGCGAAAGAGTTGAGTGAATTAAAAAAAAAATTACGAAAATTGAGGTTATGTTTTGTTGATTTTTTTAAAATATTATCTCATAAAGGAAAACAAAATATTAATCTGACAGTTTCAGCAAAACAATTGCATGTTGGAAATTGCAAAAATATTTGAATTTGAACTTAAACTGATAAGTACATACGGAATATACACTATGTAAATACCCCAATGTTCACATAGACATTTTAATTAGTTAAAAAAATTGAATAGATACGTCATTTTTGGTGTTCACAGACATATGCTAATAGCTTACAGACGCCATTTAATTTATTCAATTTGCTAACTGTCTACAGCTGTATTTATATAGACAGTGTATAATTGCTAATTGACTCAATTAAGAAGCTTGTCACATAAACAGACATTAATAGGTAATTTTTTCGGAAGTTTTTTGGTAAGATTCTTAATTTCATATCGATTTTACTTTTTAAGGATATATCAAAGGGCTTGAAAGTAGCAAATATTTAATTTGTATTAAATTGCACAATTAAGTGTTCAATTAAAGTTTTAATTAACTCAAAATAAAGACCATTAACCTTTTTTTAAAATTAAGAATGATAGCCTACTCTCTTTACTATAATTCACAAAATTGAGAAGAGGTTGTAGGTCCGTTTAAAAAAAAACTCTGTTATTTAGGCTATTAAGAAATAAATTACTCACTTAAATTAAAAAAGATAAATTTCTTATTAGAAAATTAGCAAATAGAATTTTCAAGAAAAAATCGAGCATTACAGCAAAATATTTTTGGTTTTCTTTCTAATATTTATTTTGATGTCATTTCGTTTTCCCATTAAATTGCAATATTCGCTTCTAATTGAACACTTTATTGCCAATTAATTACTTGTTCTTTGTTATCAATTAATTACTATTCGAGTAAGATGATAATTGATCCATTATTATGTTAAAATTAGAATAATCAGATGTTAAATTGTTCAAATGTTTAATTGAATCAGATGTTTAATTGCTTTAATTTAGTGGTTTTTAATTGAAATACATTTTATAGCAAAAATCATTTTCTATGACTTAGAAAAAAATACTTAAAACACTTGGATTAGAAAATTAAAACACTTGCATATAGCTCTCAATTAGTTCGAAATATTTTGCAGAGAACATAATTCCTGAATGTCAGGTATGAAATATAAATTTCGACTTATGAAAAATCGTCGTGGGGAGCTATCAATTATTTTAATAGCCAACATTTGTTAATGTATACTTAAATAAATTTAATTCCATGCCAATATTTTTTTTTAATAAATATTATTTTAAAAAATTAATTATTTAAAAAATATATACTTTTTTAAACAAATGTATTTCAGATTATTCAGAATATTCATTTGTTTTAGTACAAGCTTTTTATTAATCTTTCATTTCTCTTTTTTTTTTGTTTGGCAATCAGTAAACAATGTGGTTGTTTTGATTATAATTTTTTATTGCTTTGGTGCTGATACGATCACCACATATAATCGTATATACTATGTATAAACGTGATATATAGATGGCTGAAGACAAAATACAATAATAACATATGGAAATTATTAATATTTTGGAGGCTAGGATATATGAGAAATTTTTTATTGGAAAATATAACAATAAAATATTTGGAAAAATAGCAAAAAAAAAATATTTTTTTTCTTTCGAAATTTTCAAATAGCACAAAATAGAATTTGCGAAATTCTACGAAAAAAATTTCAGAAAAATTAAAAAAAAATCTAAAATAGTTAAAAAATTGTAAAAAAATATATAACTAAATTGGTGAAATTTATAAATTGAAAAATCAGCTTTTTCATAATGCTCAGTTGTTTTTCATAAAACTTAACCACCAATATTACAGTTTTTTTATATTTACTGAACAATTTACGCAATATTTTCAAGTTCTCGATTCCGTATAAATTCTCTAAGCATTTCGCATGATTAATATTGACACGCCTGCTTTATTATTATTTTATGGTTTTTTCGTTTTAACTTGTTGTTTCGGCTTGCTGTTTGTAAGTTAATTCAGCTTATCGCTCGCACTTAAAACACTGCCTATATATGTACATATATAAGTATACCTAGGTATTTGTACATATACAGATATTGTTTGTAAACACTTCTATCTACGAGTGTTTCCTATGTTTAACTAAAACTTATTTCTATTTAATTTTTTTTTATGTTAACCTTTAGAAACACGCTGATCCTCTCTATTTGCGATTACTGCTGTTACATAATTGACAATTATTCACTTTATTAATGGCAAACACACACACAGCGCAAATTAATATGGCACTAAATACACTTAATAACAAAAGTAATGAAGTAATTTTCAGCGAAATTACGTCGAAGTAGAATAATTAGTGTAGTTATTGAATGTTATTTAGCACTTTTTTAACACTTTTGTTTTGAGTTTTGTTATTTAAAAAATTTTTTTTTTTTTTGTTTCAATTGAAAATATTTATTTATTACATCAAATTTTTTTTAAACCACTTATTACATTTAATACCGTTATTTAACATACCAACTCAAATAAAATGTAAATAAACAAAATCTACAGTTAAAGCATTGACATAAGCAAATTTTATTAATTCGAAAGCTGACTCCTATAGTGCTAATGTGAGCCCCATGAATTGAAATTAGCAAAAATTCAGCAAAAATATATTTCAATTAAAATTTTGGAAAAAATTTATATAAAAATATTTATTCGAAAAATATATTTTTGATTTATTTATTTTTTTTTAAATTAATTTAATTTTAATATAATTCCGAAATTTAATCATATTTTTATTTTACAAAAATAATGAGAAATTGCTACAGAACGAAAATTTTTTAATTTTAACGCTGAATTTTAATTTTTTTTAATTTATTTAGATTTTATATTTTTTTTATGTTTTTAATATTTACTTTCAAATTTATTTTTATTAAATTCTAAATGTGATACTTCACTTTGTATGTATAATTTAAAAGCTGACTCCTATGCTGCTAAAAATGAGCCCAATGCGCTGAAATTAGCAAAAATTCAGCAGAAATATATTTTTGATTTATCTAACTTTTTTAATTTAATTTAATTTAAATTTAATAAGATTCCGAATTTTAATAATATTTTATTTCTCCTAAAATAATAAGAATTTGCTAAAGAACGAAAATTTGTTGATTTTAACGCTGAATTTTAATTTTATAAACATTGTTTAGATTTTATTTATTTTTTTATATGTTTTTTATATTAACATTAAAATTTATTTTTATTAAATTCACATTTCGTAGTTCACTTTGTATGCAGCATATATTTTTTCCATATTTTTTAAATTTAATTTTATAATTTATTTTAATGTAATCACGCCACAGCGATCATATGGTTTCCGTTTTTTCGGTACTTCGCCTTTATCACACACTTTCGTAATGCCGATACAAGTTTTTTCGGCAGCAGCAATGCACTTTTGCACACATTTAAAATATTTTTTCTTTTGTTTTTTTCTTACTAGTGACTTTAACCCGTTTACAAGAACTGGTTTTCGAATGCAGAATTTGTTTGAAAAATATTTTAATAATAATTTTTATTTTTTAATGAATTAAATTATCATTTTAGTAACACACGAGCATCAAAAATTAATTGCACTACAGCAAAAATAAATAATTTTATTGGCAATTAAACACATACAATATAAACAACTAATACAGGCAGCAGCTGTTGTTTCTATTGTTTTTTGCATACAATTTATAATTTTCATATTTACGGAAATTCCACTTATGTTTCGTATTATTTAATTATATACATAGTATGTATTTAAGCCTTTTGAATTTTATAAACATTTTTCGAATATTATTCTCGCTTTACGTATGTTCTTTCGCCTCACTTTTGCGCTGAAGCCAAATTTACACAAACACACCGAAAACATACATATATAGCATATATACATAAAAACATCTGTATATATGTATTTATGTATATAAATGATATTTACAAGCACTCACGATGCTGCTGCTGCTGCTGCTGATCGCTGATCACCGCTGCTGTTTACGGTAGCGGTACGCGCACGTGCACACACACACGCACTTACATGTGCACGAATCGGCAGATATACTCACATGTACATATATCTGTCTATATAAGTATTATATATATTTTAGTTTAGCTGTGAAATAAATTATGAAAAATCGAACTTTGGAATTTCTTTGATTTCCACTTGCTTACAAACATACTTAGCAATTTTTTTTTTGTTTTCACGCACACATACTTAGTACATGCATGAATGTAGATAATTTAATATTATTTATTTATTTATAATATTTCACTTGATTGTTGTCACTTCAACACTATCGTCGTCGCGCCTCTGCTTATTATATGATTAAATATTTTATATAAATTTACTCTATATTGTTGTTGTGTATTGCTGTTATATAGCCTATCTAATGTTTGCTACATATGTACATCATACACTCGTTGTAACACTTCACTTCACACGCGGCGCCGCTTTTCGCTACGCGCTTCGTATCTAAGCAAATACCGTTGTGTCGCAGCAAATCGTCGCACCAACGAACCGTTCACGTCGAATATCTCTGCGATACTGAAATCTATGAGCATCGACAGGCATACAGCGCACGGCGAGCCAGCAGTGTTGTGCCCAATACGAGTATAAAACAGTGCAAAACAACAACAACAATGCCGACAACAAAAGCAACAATACACACACACACAGTGTTGATATTGTAAGCACGAAGTGCCGAGCATAGCGAGCTGCCGAAAAAGTCAACGGCACATATACACGCAGACAAATGCAAGAAATTGTATGGCCGCTATCCGCTATCTGCTTTAGCTGCGGCGAATTTATCTAGCACTTCAGTGGCATTCTTGCTCTACTATTTACATACATTTTATACATACAAACACACGCTCAAACGAAAAGGCAAAAAAGCGAGCATAAAAACAACAATAAAGTGCGCGCTACCAATTCGCCGCGTTATCTACGAAAGTGCAGCCGCACACCGCACGCGTTGAGTCACCACCGGGCGAACGCATACATGCAGCACATCTCACAGATACACGCGCAGCGCTTGAGTCGTCGCCGCCGCTTGGAATGCACTCCGCTAGTGAACTCACTCACACTCAATCGGGTTTCGCCAATGCAACAGTTTGAGCGCTGTCGAGTTCGCCGCACTGCCATAAAGTGTGTTTGCTTTTTGTACTGGTTTTCGTTTGTTTATCTTTTGTTGGCTACTTCTTTTTGCACACACTCTGCTTCTGCTTCTTCTTCTTCTTTTATTTGGTAACCCATAATATTTATTTCTTTGTTTCACACTTTTATTCTTATTGCTTACCTTTCTTTTGCTTTGTACTATGACTGTTGTGTTGTGCCGCCAGCTGCTTTGGCCGTTGTGTCGGCGTTTAATGAACTTCTGCGCTCTGCGTTTGTTGTGTTTGTTGTGTTTGCTGTTTTTTTTGTTTTTGCTTTTTGTTTTGCTGTCTTTTTATTTGTCTTTACGTGTTCTTTTGCATATGAGGTTTTGAGTTTTTGTTTTTATATTTATTTTAGTGTTTTTGTTTTGTGATCGTTTCATATGCCACATGTAGATTTATATTGTAGCGTTGCCAATCGCTTTCAAATTGTAACTGACTTTGTTTTTAAAGAAAATATTTCGAATAAGAAAAACTCTGGAATTCAGAATTGGTCCAACCAGCAATATGTCGAATTTAGAAGGGATGTTTATATATAGCAAGATCGGTCTATACTAAGGAGTATCGCATCTCAAACTTTCATGAGACCAAGATGGATTCCTTTTTAAACTATATCACCATTCAAGCAACGATAATTGTTTTATTAAAAGGTTATGAGAGTTCTGAAGCACAACACACCATCTATTGGCCAAAATTTTACCCTCTAAACTGCTCAAGATAGACCCCTCTTATTAGCGTCGGAGTTCATCATATAATCGGTCATACAAACTAGAAATGAATATAGTAGAGTATTATGAACTTCACGATAATAATAAAGTGATCAAGTTATTCCAATGAAAGCCCCTCAAAAGATTTGAAAAAGCTCTTTATGTTTGGAAGAAACTTATAGCGTTTTTAGACAGCCAAATTAGTTTATCAATCGGAATTTTTATCGGGAAATCCTATTTTGCCTTTTATTCTGCCGACTACTCGATAACCGATCAGCTGCTATACATTTTTGTTTTTGCTTTTCATAAAAAGTTGGTAAGTTTCATCAGCTGATTAATATATTTTAGCAGCGACATCTACCGTAGCTTTTTTTTATCAAAAAATTCAGCCAATCGCAGACAAAGAACGCATATCGCACGACTTTGTCGCAGAGTTGCATTTGATTTTCAAGTCCATTAAAATTCAATTCAAAATAAATGCAGATTTTGATTTTGTATGGTAAATCGATCTAATAAGCGTTTTAATCGAGCAGAGGCCGGTTAATTGATCAATTAGCTGCTGTCTAATCCCGCTATTAGCTCTAGACCAGAGTGTACGTCTTGGATTACTTATTTGGAAAATCTGAGAGTAGAAAAAAAGTATTTTTTAACACGATCTCTCCAAATAGTTTAGAACTATTGACACCTAGCAAATAATCAAGGTGCCTCTTATATACTGATTTACTTTTTCTCATAGAAGCAGCTTTGACCTAACTCTGTAATAAAAAATTATGTGTCACAAAAGCATAAACTCAAGGTTGAACCTTGCTTTTAAAGCGATCTCCGAATGAACTCGGAAACTGGAGATCTCAAGATCCTGACATGATAACTACTCCAGAGCACATTACCTTCGATTTTTGAAACAAATTGGCACCAGATGAAGCAGAATGATTTCTTTGTCAAATCAAAAATGAAAAGGTCAAAAGCTCTATACATAAATCGAATCACCTTCAAAGGGTTTATCTTCTAAAAAGAGCTCTATTTCTACATAAAAACAATTTCAACACATTTTAGTTTATGAAGCAATAACTGTTGCTGTAGTTGTTGTTGAAGACTTTTATTCATGGACTGTTACCAACCACATGATAAATTACGAAGAACAGCGCTCATTTATATGTATGTATGTATAAAAATTTGCATATTTATATGTGTGTATTTGCAAAAAAGCTCGCAATAACAACACTTGTTGTTGTTAAGCTGCACTCAAAATTAAGATATAACCACCTAGAATAAACTTTCGAAGCTTTCACTCGCCTTTTCGCTCATTTGAGTGAGAAATAAAAGCTTTTGGAGTCAAATTCGGCGGGAGTAACGTATACAAGTGATTTGAAATGCCGGCAAAAAGCACGAATTAGTCACACAAAACAAACAACGGGTTAAAAGCGTTACAGAAAAGAGAGAGCTAAAGCTAGAATTTTAGCGGAAATGTAGCGTGTTGATAGCCTTTAAAATGGAGAAAACGGAAGTGACCGTCAAAAGTTTTTGTTTGTGCATTTGTATGTGTTTGTTGTAGGCAAACGTGACTTTGTGTGCTTTCGAAAGTTGTTTGGATTTTCGATAAAAAAAAAAAATTATTTTGATTTTTACAAAATAAAGATGTTTCTTACTCTTTAGAGACAAATCGAAATGCTCTCTCTATACATAAATATATCTATGTATGTGCACTAGTGTGCTTGTGCTTAGCTGAGTGCACTTGAAGTCACACACATTTGTTTATTTACCTCATTTAGATTTATGTAACAACTGTTTGCTCGACTTACGACTAAATTGTTGTGTTAAAAATTTTTTTAAACAAATAAAATATGTTTGCATTACGTGTCGCTTTCAGTGTTTTATATTCAGGAAATTATTGTTATTATTTAAACACATTTGTCAATGAAAATGTTGTTATTGTTTGGCAGCATGCCTTTATAGGTAAATAGGTACACATAATAAGATATATATTTTTTTATTTCTTAAAAAACGCACTGCAACGAAATTGTGTTACGCAACAAAATTTCGTCACGCTCGCGATATACAGATAACCGCATAGGGAACTAAGAAAAACATATAAAAATTCAAATTAGGAAATTTATAAAGATTACAGTTATATATATTCTCCAAAAAGTGTTGCCACTTACGCAAAATTTTCAAAAAATTCTAACGAGGTTTTACTGGTTTCAGAAAAAAATCAGTTTGAAGAAAGTAAATAATGAGAACCGTCAAAATTATTTAAATGCTGTAATTTACTTCAATACCACATTTCAAAAACAAATTTGAAATCGTTTTTGAACGATAGATTTCGAAAAATATTCTCAGACTTTTCCGTCATATTGCGAAAACTCAGAATGAAAAGTTTCATTTTCCCTTGATTTCGAATTTTCGATTTTAAAATAATATAACTGCAAAGACATACACTTTTCAACACTATCAAAATTTGGCATTTGAAAACACATATTCAAATTTTCAATTAAATATTCTTCTCAATACATTTTCGTGTTTCTTGAGAACCAAAAATGAATTTCGAATCACGCGTTAAATATGATAGTGAATCAAATATCAAGAAAGCGCTGCGGACCATATTACTTTATTGTGTCTTCATAGTAATGACCACTATAGGTGAGTAACCAAAAGAATTTCTAGAAAAAAATTGAAGGATTTTCAACGCCCTCTCACCTTTGCAGTTGCCGTCGCCGCGCGTCACCATTACATGTACTATTTCAATCACGCCATTAAACGACACTTCTTGATCAACGAAAGGTTGGTCACCTACAACGAATGGTGGTCGGAAGTGGCGAACTATTTTGTGCCGGATGTGCTGATGCCGCCACAAGCGAGCAATGAGAGTGCGGCTAACGAAAATCCAAGTAATTCAAGCACAGCTGAAGACAAGCTTATAAAATTGGAAGAGAATATACTACTGGGAACACCACGTTTACGTCAGCTGCGCGTGCTGGAGACGAATTGCAGCGGCAATCGTGCTTTTGTGAAGCACTTTCATTTCATTTGTTATCCAGAGTATTCATATGCCGATCAGAAAACCACGGGTGAACATATAGGGTGAGACCGCTTGATTTTGAGTGTATATGAGGTTTTCTTAGAAATTTCTTTAAAATAATTTAAACTTAAAGCGCCAAATATGAATCATATTACACTTTGAGTACAATGCCGATCGACGGACGCATACACACCTATTGGGGTGGTGGATTTGTGCAGAATTTGGATCGAAATATAAATGTAACGTGGCCACTGATAGAATCTTTGGATCAATTGGAATGGTTGGATCGTGGCACACGGTTAATGGCTTTCGAATTTACGCTCTACAATAAAAATACGGATCTTCTCAATAATGTCAAGTGAGTGATATTTACGCTCAACATCCTAAATGTAGGCAACACATTTTGAAAATGTTTGAGAGAACCAAACTAAAATCCTAAATGTTTATAGAAAGGTAGTTTATTCTAACTAAAACGCTCAAATAAAATGGATTTTAAGATCTAAATAATCTCCCATACACCCCTGAATAGTTCCTACATTTGGGCGCAAATACAAACTTTTTCCCTTTTAGCTCATCTAAATAATTCCAACAAATTTTTACCAGAATTATCGGCGAAGTGCCGGTCACTGGTGGCGTCTTCTTATACATACAAGTGCAGGCGGTGCAAAAACATGCCGTCTGGACTGGTAGCATATGGATCATACTCTCAGCAATTTTATTCTATATTATTGCAATGTACTATCTCGTTATGGAAATATTGGAATGGCGCAAGCGTGGTACCAAACGATATTTAAAAAGCTTTTGGACCTTAACAGACTTAGTTATACTGCTAGTAAGTCGAGTATACACTTTGAACTATCATGTAAAATACTGAATTTTCTCGATACTTCCAGCTTGTTTTCCTCTCCTTCAGCTATAATATTTTTCATCCGATTTATTTATATTATTATCTGAAAAGTGCTACAGCTGCACCAACGGAATACCATAGTCTGGATGTGATTTGTTGGTTGAACTCGCATTATATGAATTTAATAGCGATAATGGCGTTCTTAGTTTGGATTAAAATATTTCAAATTTTCACTTTCAATAAGACATCGATACAGTTAAATGCGACGTTCGTAAGGGTAAGTGTGTAAGCGGGTGTTCTCGCTGAAAACTTTTACGTATTGCGCCGAAAGGTATACTACAAATGAAATAAAATTTCAATTTTTCTTTCAGTGCTATAGAGATCTGCTCAGCTTCGTACTTATATTTCTCATCATCTTTCTCTCATATGCCATGCTCGGCATGTTACTATTCGGTCATGCACACGAGGATTTTTTCGTTTTCCCCATTGCATTTTGGAGCGTTATGCGTATGGTATTGGCCGATTTTGATTATGTGGGCGTGGAACAGGCCAATCCCGTCTTGGCACCAATATACTTTTTCTCCTTCATAATAATTGTATATTTCATACTAATTGTAAGTAAGGCCTTAATGCTAATATTATATTATGTATTAAGAGATCGTAACCTCTCCCACAGAATATGTTTTTGGCCATCATTTACGACACCTTTCGCGATATAAAAAAATACGAAATACCACCGGAGAGAAGACAGTTGCCGCAATTCTTAAAAAAGTACTGGGATAAGGGCAAAGATGGCGGTAAGCGAGCGCTCAATAAAATAGGGCTATGTAAGCGTTCGAATGCGAAGCGAAACACGGAACCAACTCGCAAAATGAACGATGAAAATGAGCCACCATTTCCACCATCACCAAGGCCAGAGAAGAAGATGCGCGTGCCGCGGAATGAGATACTACAAAAGTAATGAACTGCTGATTATTATATTTAATTTTTTTATGAAATATTAAACTTGATTTTAGCTACTTTGAAGCTATCAAGAACAAACGTGACGCCGAGCAAATAGACAAGTTGGTGCTCCTTTTAATATATTTAATTCCCTACTAATAATTAATTTTTAATTAGTTTGACTAAACATATAGAGACCTTAGAGGCAATTTTAGCTAAAATGAGTGATGAAATTAAGCGTCTCGAAGCCGAGACACCTGATCCGAGCACGCGCCCAGAGCCACCAAGACAGCCGAAAACACCGCCGCGCCTCAAGATATTCGTAAATCGCAAGAAATAATTGGTGTTGTTGTAATTTTAATTGTTAGTGTTTTTTAAAATAATTTTTAATGGACCTTATATAAATAATAATATACTTAGAATACAATTTTTAAATTTTCATTTGGGACTTACCAATTTTACGACGCGCGCGCCATAGCACTGGCGGTGCTGTACTATTTGGTGAAGCCAGTGTGTTGCTGTTTCAATAATCAATGTAGAAACTGTAAATAGAAGACAAAATATAATTTAGTATTTTATTTTATTTAAAATATGTAAATTTATAATTATAAAAATAAAAGTATAAAAAAACAATAAGATTTAATGTTTTTTATTTTGAAAAGTTATTTTTTCAAGAAGGGTGGCAACATTAATTCTCTTAAAATTAATGTCAACACTTGGATTATATTTAAGGTCACATTTTATTGCAAATGTTTAATTTTTTTTTGTTTTAAAAAAAAAATATTTCAAATTAAGTGACAACTCTTTAAACTATTTTTTTAATGAGGGCTGTTCGAATATCTCTTTAATTCTTCTTCTTCTTAACTGGCGTAGAAACCGCTTACGCGGTTATAGCCGAGTCCACAACAGTGCGCCACGCATCTCTCCTTTGGCGGTTTGGCGCCAATTGGTAATACCAAGTGAAGACAGGTCCTTCTCCACCTGGTCCTTCCACCGGAGTGGAGGTCTCCCTCTTCCTCGGCTTCCACCAGCGGGTACTGCATCGAAAACTTTCAGAGCTGGGGCACTTTCATCCATTCGCACAACATGACCCAGCCAGCGTAGCCGCTGTCTTTTTATTCGCTGGACTATGTCTATGTCGTCGAACAACACATACAGCTCATCATTCCATCTTCTGCGGTATTCGCCGTTGCCAATGTTTAAAGGACCGTAAATCTTCCGCAAAACCTTTCTCTCGAAAACTCCTAGTGCCGTCTCATCGGATGTTGACACCGTCCACGCTTCTGCACCATAAAGTAGGACGGGAATGATGAGGGACTTGTAGAGTTTAGTTTTTGTTCGTCGAGAGAGGACTTTACTTTTCAATTGCCTACTCAGTCCATAGTAGCACCTGTTGGCAAGAATGATTCTGCGTTGGATTTCAAGGCTGACATTATTATCGGTGTTAATGTTGGTTCCTAGGTATACGAAATTATCTACAACTTCAAAGTTATGACTGTCAACAGTGACGTGGGAGCCAAGACGCGAATGCGCTGACTGTTTGTTTGATGACAGGAGATATTTCGTCTTGTCCTCGTTCACCACCAGACCCATTCGCTTCGCTTCCTTATCCAGGCGGGAAAAAGCAGAACTAACGGCGCGGGTGTTGTTTCCAATGATATCGATATCATCGGTGTACGCCAGTAGCTGTACACTCTTGTAGAAGATTGTACCTTCTCTATTTAGCTCTGCATATAAAAATCTATTTTTATTATATTGGTTGTCAAATATCTCCCTTCCGCTCTTTTGCTCTTTATCAAATGCTTTATAAAGGTGTTACAGTGATCGGATTTAGTACAAATACGAACCGTTTCGTTCGATAATCTGTTTACATCTAGAAGCAATTTCATAATACTTTACACCACCAAGGGTGTTCGCCATGGACAGCAAAAGGTGGTAATCACTTGACACCATGTCCGGGCTATAGAGTGGATGCGATAAAAACCTCCCTTCCGAGCCGTAGCTTCTGACGTGTCATCAACGGCGTGTGCGTCTGGCCATATGGGAGCTGCTCATAGTGGATGATTCCCTTGCAATCCCACCAAACACACAGCAAAACCTTCCCGCCCATCAATCCCGGCTTGGCTACTGTTTAGGACGATTCAACACTCTTCGACCACGACCATTTTCGCTGGATATTGTCGTATGTGATCCATTTTTCGTCGCCAGTCGCCATCCGCTTTAAAAATGGGTCGAGTTCGTTCCGTTTCAGCAACATATCGCAGGCGTTGATTCGGTCCAGAAGGTTTTTTTGCCTCAAATCATGCGGCACCCAAACATCAAGCTTTTTGAGTATCCAGCCTACTTTAAATGGTTTGATGACTAATTCCCATCTCCTGAGCGATGTCGCGAGATGCCACATGCCGGTCTAACTCAATGTTTTCCATGATTTGATCGGTATTCGTAGTCACAGGTCTTCCGCCAACTGGCTTATCGTTGGTGTCGTTTACACCCGCTCTGAATCGTCGAAACCATTCCTCCGCAGTTCGAAGTGATAGAGTCATCCCCCAGAACACCATTAATCTCTCGGAAAGTTTCTCTAGCGGATTTGCCTTTAACGAAGGAGAACTTTAAAATCGCGCGAATTTTGCCGTTAGTGAACTCCATATTTACGCGTCTATAACTGTGGAAGCAATATCCTTTCAAAGATGTATAGTATTGCCAGATACGAGCTCTGTCGCGCTTTATACATAGCCGCCAAAGACAAAAAGACGGAAGGGGGATATTTGACAACCTAATATTACCGGGTTAAGTACAATTTCAGAATTAAATACATATGGCAACCTCTTTTAACACTCTTGAAACAGCGCCGAAGCCTTTAAAGATTTCAAAATTAACTTCAAATTCGATTCATATATAGGTCAATTGATTGGCGTTTAATTGTTATAAAAAAGACGCATTTCTGTTGAAGAGCTCTCACAAAAGAGACACTTACAACCACGGTCTCCAATATTTACTTAACCCAAACAAACTCACACAGCATTTGAAAAATAGCGCGCACATTTTAATTAATGAATGAATAAAAAATTACTCGAAACCCAACACATCACAACATTACGCAATTGTATGCAGAGAAGTGACCAAACAATTTAAAAATTAATAACAAAACGGTATATGGCGTAGTAGATTTCGTATTGATAAATGGCGTAAGCTATGTACATATGTATGTATACATGTATGAGTACATATGTACTCCACATGCGCGGCTATAAAATTTTTTTTTTATTCATAAAGTTTTTCTCATCTTCTTGACACAATAAAATAAATGCGCTGGAGGAGCAGCTTATTAATTGAAATTGTTATCAATTCATTGTTGTAGGCAAAAGTATATAAGAGTAAACACTTGTAGATGTACATATATAGGGCTGTAAATTGTTGAGTATTAGGGTGGTATGATTGCTTGTGGTTTATAAAAAAGTATAATTTGAAAGTATAATGATTTCGAAAAGTTATAAATTTATATACTACAGGTAATCACAATAATATGCCAGTTCAGTATTAGGGTGGGTCATTTTTTGAAGAACATATTTTTGAATTTCTTTTTTATTAAATTTGATAATTTACAAGTATTTAGACAATAACACATTAGAGTGTATTACATAACAATTCTTAGTCAAATTATATTTTTTTGGAAAATCGCTGACAATGTTGACATGGAAAAAAAATTTTTATTAACAAAGTGTTTAACCAACAAAATAATAACTTTTTAATCCATTTTATTTATCGAAAAAAAATATATTAAACAAGTAAGGAAGGGCTAAGTTCGGGTGTAACCGAACATTTTATACTCTCGCAATTTATTTATTTAACTTTATTTATATTATATTGTACACAATTTGACCCACATATTCGTCATATATATTGTATAAAGTCCATTGAAAGTTGGAAACCATAATATTAGGTTAGAAGCACCGAGGTCCTCGTGTTCGTTATATGGGGCCTTAAAAACTTATGGTCCGATTTCGGCGATTTTTAGAATGGGGCTGCCACACTATTAACATAGTATTTGTACAAAGTTCTGCACCGATATCTTCACTAGTGCTTAGTTTATATATTGTAAAGTAAACGATTCAGATTGTCTTCAAAGTTCTGGTATATAGGAAGTAGGCGTGGTTGTGAAGTGATTTGGCCTATTTTCACAACATATCATTGGGATGTAAGGAAACTATCACAAACCATGTTTCATTGAAATCGGTCAAGTAGTTCCTGAGATATGGTTTTCGACCCATAAGTGGGCGACGCCACGCCCATTTTCCATTTTGTAAAAAAATCTGCGTGCAGCTTTCATCTGCTATTTCTTATGTGAAATTTAGTGTTTCTGACGTTTTTCGCTAGTGAGTTAACCCACTTTTAGTAACTTCCAACCTAACTTTTATATGGGAGGGGGGCGTGGTTATGATCCGATTTCTTTCACTTTTGGACTGTATTAGGAAGTGGCTAAAAAAACGACTGGAGAAAGTTTGGTTTATATAGCTTTATTGGTTTGCGAGATATGTACAAAAAACGTAGTAGGGGGCGGGGCCACGCCCACCTACCCAAAAAAATTACATCCAAATATGCCCCTTTATAGTGCGATCCTTCATACCAAATTTTATTTCCATAGCTTTATTTATGGCTTAGTTATGGCACTTTATGTGTTTTCGGTTTTCGCCATTTTGTGGGCGTGGCAGTGATCCGATTTTGCTCATTTTAGAAAGCAACCTTCCTATGGTGCCAAGAAATAAGTGTGCCAAGTTTCATCACGATATCTTAATTTTTACTCAAGTTACAGCTTGCACAGACGGACGGACGGACGGACAGACAGACATTCGGATTTGAACTCCACTCGTCACCCTGATCACTTTGGTATATATAACCCTATATCTAACTCGTTTAGTTTTGGGTGTTACAAACAACCGTTATGTGAACAAAACTATAATACTCTCTTTAGCAACATTTGTTGCAAGAGTATAAAAACCCATCCACCCTAATGCGCATGCACGCGTGTGTACACGTTGTTGCGACAATTGCGCCTTAATGCGAGTATAATACGCAATCACTGATGCTTGTCCGTCAACTTGGCAGCTAGTCAATACATTCGAATGCACTTGCACACGCTCACTCATAGCGGAGATTGTTTATCCAATAGGGAGCACAGAGCGCTGCAGCCCACTTATATGTGCACACGCAAGCGCCGTTCACTGCCCAGCAGAGCTGCAGTTCAATGACCAATGCTGCTGTCGCTGCTGCTACGATAGTGAGTGGCGGCGGCAATACTACGCACACTAGCTTTGTTTGTACACAAAATAATTTATAAGAGTACATATGTGCTTTATATATATGTATTTATATGCACTTGTTCATGCAATCAACGGCTGTGTTGTATGTAGTATATAGGAGGAAAAAAATTGTATTTTGTTAGCTCACGTTTGGTTTCAATTGAGATAAAAGTCAAGGTCGGCGCGTTGGCATAACACAATTGCGTGCTGTGCTGGCCGTTATGTGTGTGCTGATACAACAGAGTAAATTATATTATTTATGTATTTTATATATGTAAATATGTATGGCAACACTTGGGTAAATACTTAATAAAATTATTTTTTTCGTTTGCCCAAACTTATTATATAACTGTACGCTGTACTTTCGGTTTGATAAAGCTGAAGATTAAAAATTATAATTTTTTTCTGTTAAAAAAAATCGAAAGTATTCCCAGAATTCAACCGGAAAAAATAACTTTTTCCTGTTTATAATTATTTTTTATTTATTTTTATTTATTTATTTAGAAGAGAAATATATTTTTTTATAAATCAAAATAATAATTCTGAAAAAAATTAAGTAAAATGAGCCTTATGATCAGAATTATTAAGTTTCATAATCGAACTATACCATATTGTTAAAAAGAAGAAAGCTACACCTTAAAGCAAATTTAACTCTAGGTGGCGCTGTCATTTAAATTTGACAGCCAAAAGTCTTATTTATTCTTCGATTTGATTCACATTCTATATACTTTATATAGGAAACAGAAGGAAATGAAGGAAAACATATTTTTTTACCGATATTGAAAAGACTAAACATTTTTCAGATTAAATTTTCTTCATAATTTTGTTGAAGGTGGCAACACTATTCCAATTTGTACTTAAAATCATGCTTCCTAAGGAAGACTTTACCAAATATGTATCGAAAATTGCTTATTTATTGGTTATATTAAAGAAAATAAATAAAAAAAAGAAATTAAAACCAGCTGGCAACTCTACAAAAAAATATTTTTTAAATAAAATCAAATAAAAACAATGTTTCTTAGTCAATTAAATTGAGAATTTATGTTTCCAATTGTTACTAATTTTTCTTTTGTTAATCACCCAATTAAATTAACAAGTTCAACACCTTAGAAACAACGAAAATTCAAAGTATTCTCAAAAAAAAAAATTGCAGACAGCAACACACTCCATATTTTCTTATCTCGAACATGAGTTTTTATCTGACTAAATTTTATCTGTATAATTTTTTTTAATAGACTCGAAGGTATTCTTCGAGAGTGACGCGGAGATTGTAATATGAATTATACTAGACAGAGACACTGCAGTAGAGAAAAATAAGGCTTGAGCCACTTTATGCAGTTCTCTGCACTACTCTCACTTTCATCATAACTGTATACCTATAAAGAGCATATCTATATATGTATATCTACACGATGTTATCTATATTTCTATATTTTTTGTACCGTAACTTCTCTTCACTCATTTCATATCAACTATCTGTTTTTCATCTCCACCACACATTGATTTATGTGCGTGACAGGAAGGAAATGCCGCGACAAAAAAAGAATACAAAAAGCAACAACAAGTAAAATCGAAAACAAAAACCAATTAATTATCACAACTTGTTGTTGTAAGAAGTATAAAGTCTGAAAAACAGCCGTACGCATGTGTGTCATAAAATTCCGCTCACTAATGAGCATATGTTTTTGTCCATATACTGTAGAGTATATAATATTTCCTACAACTGTGTGAATAATTATAAAATAGTGGGGTGTTCTGTTTTTTTTCGTTGCAGCTTGGCGCTGACAAGCATCATATAGAGTGTTGCTAGTATTTTAACATATTTGTGTTTTTCGCTTAATTAATTTTGTGTTTATTGTTTTTGGTTTCGCTTGCTTGGGCATATAATGAGTTCGTTTGTACTTTAAAGGCTTGTTTTTGTGTAGTTTTCAGCAGTGCTGTAGTTGTTTAATAATGATTTATTTTTCTTTTTGAAATGTGTTTTAAATAATATTTTTTATAGGTGTGAGCTTTTTCTGAGCTTTCATCGGGTGGATAATATTTATAGAATAAATAAAAATTTTAATTCGCAATTTCACTATTTTTTTTTTTTGTAATTAATTTTGTACTTTTCTGTAATTAAAAAAAAAATTCCATATATTTTTAAGAGAGTGTAAAAGAATTTCCCTATATAGCTCATTCAGTTCAAGCTTTCATACTGCCGCAGTAAGCTTTCACACATTAAAGCACATATTGATAGATATACAAGATTATCTTAAAAGCTTAGTGGTTGAAACGAACCGATCGAGATAACAATACTGGCCATCTTTAATCCGCCATTTCCGAACAAGGTCGGTTTACGATTCTCCCTTGAAAAATTATACAGTTGTACTCAATGCAAGAGAGTATATAAGGTGTCCCTATAAACTTTTGCGATTTTATCAATAGTTTCTTATACTAGCTTATTTGCTTTAAGCGAGTTGTTTGTTCGATACACTACATTCCGAATTGTAGTGAATCGAGAACGACTAAACTGACTTGTATAGATATAATTATTAGTCTTGTTTGTTCGATTAGTCACTTTCCAAATGTTATTAAACCGATTAAGACTATACTGAATAAAAATATATTTAAAAAACTCCAAAAAATAAAATTTTAACACAGTCATAGACACTGACATCCTTACTCATTTTAATTGTCACTTATTACTGTTATTAGTCTTAAATGACGCATTATCTTGGGTTAACAGTTTTGTTTACCGTAAAAATAAAGAAATAACACTTCATTTAGATAAAGAATGAAGGCAATCAACGATAAAAACGATTAGCACTCAGCTTTGCGCGTTTTGTATGGCATAAAGAAGGCTTGTTAATTAGTCTAATAAAGAGGAAAAAAAAACAAAAGATCTAGTAGCTATGTATCAATAATAAGAATGGAGATTACTAATAAAGTGTTTGTGTTTAAATAAATAATATATATTTTTTATTGTGTAGATTATGAAAAAAACAAACAAATATTTTCTATAATGTGTCAAATTGTCTGATCTTATCACAGCTCAAGTGGCACTTAAGCAAGTTTTAATAAGAAATTTGAACGAAAAATTACTAAGTATTATTATAGCTTAGATGTTACTAGAAGCCAGCGAGCTTCAATGTACTTTTTTATAAAAAAAAATTACTTCATTTCGATTTTCTTTTGGCTCAATAACAGTTTGCTGATTATATGTTCAGTAACAGTTAATATTTAAACGATAGAAAAATAGTTACGTTACGTTCAGAATATATTATAACTTAGAGCTTATCTCTGGAACAATATGTTAATTATTTAGTATTTTATAATAAAATAGACAATTTCATAATCATATGTATATATTTTTAAATAAACCAAATCACGATTGCCATGTTTTTAATATATTAAGATTAAATTCTGCAAATATTCACATTTTAAATTAAATTGAAAAAATACAACATATTCAGGAATGTGACTTTAAACACAAAGAAATTAATATAAGTGCTTTTATTAATAATTAATAATAAAAAATAAATAAAAAAAATTTATAATATAAATTTAATCTGCGTGGAAAGTACATATGTATGTATGTACTTGTATATAAATTTTCTTGGCTTGTGATTAGAATGCGATTGTCATAGTGACGCCAAACAACAATTAATTTCATAATTGAGTAAAATAATAACACAATTAAAGAAGAATGTATGCAGTTTTTGTTGTATTACTTAGTATATAACAATAATATGTGGCGCCAAATCAATCAAAGTGCTACAAAGTGGTTATACAGACATTTTTTATAAAGAATACAAGTAATGTTCCGTATAATGGAATGTGAATGAAGTAATTATCAGGCAATTACTATGATTTTTATATTAATAATGCTAATTTTTTCTACCCAGAAATAAATAAGTCATTATTTCACATGAATATATAAATTATTAATTATTAAATTATTGAAAGTTAACAAGAAATATTATAATATTTTGAATAAAATTTTTTTATAAAAATATTATTTAAAAAAATTTTTTTTTATAAAAATATTATTTAAACAAAATTTTTTTGATAAAAATAGTCATTATTTTTTAAATAATTTAACACAAAAAAATAAAAAAAAAGTAATTTAAATAAAATTTTTTGATATTATTTAAACAAAAAAATTTTTTTTATGAAAATATTATTTAAACAAATTTTTTTTTGATAAAAATATTAGTTAAACAAACTTTTTTGATAAAAATAGTTATTATTTTTTTGACAAAAATATTATTTAATCTTTTTTTTTTGATAAAAATATTATTTAAAAAAAATTTGTTTTTAATAAACATAGTTATTACTTTTTAAATAGTTTTATACAAAAAAGTAAAAAAAAAATATTTTAAATACAATTTTTTGATATTATTTAAACAAATTTTTTTTTTTTTATAAAAATATTATTTAAACAAAACTTTTTTGATAAAAATTGTTGTTTTTTAAATAATTTCTTATAAAAAATTTAAAGAAAAATATTATTTTAAGTACAATTTTTTTGATAAAAATATTATTAAAAAAAAACCGTTTTTGATAAAAACATTTTTTTTTTTAATAATTTCTTATAAAAAATTAAAAAAAAATATATTATTTTAAATACAATTTTTTTTACAAAAATATTATTTAAACAATTTTTTTTTAATAAAAATATTTAAAAAATAAATTTGTTTTTGCTAAAAATATTGTTTTTTTTATTAAAATAATTTCTTATAAAAAAATAAAAACAATATTATTTTAAATATAATTTGTTGATAAAAAATGTTATTTAATCAAACTTTTTTTTATAAAAATATATTTTATTTTTCAATATTTGCGAAAAACTTTTTTCTTATACGAAAAAAAAAAAAAAAATATATATATATATCAAAGTACACATGCACCAAAACAAACAAAAAAATCTGCGCCAAAATCACTCGCTTCCGAACAGACAGAATTGACACTAATCACCTTCTGAATGCCAAAAGTATTTATAAACTGTTGTTGTGCTTGGCGCTCTTTTGTGGCTAGTGAACCGCTTGGTTGCCCATGAAATGTTGTTTTTGCTTGCTTGTATAACACACTATTTTCGACAAACACACAAATCAGTTTTACCCGCTTACTTTTCGCGCTTTGAAGTCGACTATTTAATGTCATTCGATTGGTAATTGTTTTATAGTAAATATTTTCGGCGATTTTAGTATAGGTTTTGCAAAATTTACGACGCTTGTAACAAAGCGCGCCCGTTACAAGGCAATTGCCAAATAATTATACGACTGAGTGGGCACAATGAAATTATATGGTATATGCGCAAAGGCAGAAACACTAAAAGAGCAGTAAATATTTGGCAGTAATGCATAAGTAAATATATAAATATATTTTTTTATGGGATTTACGATATACACAGCACCGCTTGAGCGCCTAAAAAGCATGAAATTCGCCGAAAAACCACCGAAAAAGCAAACAAAGTAAATAATAATGGCTTAAATGTATGAGTTGAAGCAGTTAACTAAGCATTATTTATACAAGTAAGCGTGTGTCAGCGACATATAGTGTGCAGGGTATAAATGCGCAGCGAAAAAAACCCCAAGTCAACAAGTGGAAATAAACAATAAATTTCATAATTGACAAGCATACATGCTTATACCACATATTTGCAATAACAATAACAACAACATAAATACTCAGAATAATTTATTAGCGAAAAACAATCACGAGCGCTGCAGTATATAAAACGCCTGTTTAGCTACATATGTATATTTAGTTAGTTCCTTAAACGCGCTTTAATTTTAGTATTCTATATTTTTATTATTATTTTTTTATAATTTTGTTTTTTAATTTTTTATAATTTTTTTTTTTATATTTTTTTATATATTTTTTTGTATTTTTTATTATTATTGTTTTATTATTTATATATTTTAGATATTTTAGTATTTTTTTATCAATTTTTCTATTAATCGCCTACACGTTTTTGCATTTTCAGTATTCAATAAACGCCAAAGCGCTACGCTGCATACATAACACGCGCTTAGTACGCCACTAAGTGCGCTGTGCAAAAAGTTAGTAAATGGATAGTCATAATAAAAAAAATTGTTTACAAATGCAATGCGTATAAGCACGCACATGACTTTACTGCTGAGCAAAATTACGCCGCCCGCACGCCGACAAAGCAAATAAAATTGGAAAACAATTTAAACTAACCGGCAATCGTGTAGGAGGAAGCAAATAGTAAATATATAAACTTGGCAAACGCACTTAGACTACATAGACTACAAGCCAAGCCGGCTGATGTCAGTGTCAGTGGCGGGTGCTGCCTGTTTGGGTGCACGCATACTTGAGCAGTCAATCAAGCGGTTGGTTGATGATTTAGAGCGGGTCTCTACCCTCTATATGATGTTATTGTTGTTGCTTTAAAATAGCGATCGTTATTGTTTTTTTTATGTTTTTGCTTCTGGCTTTTTTGCTTACTCAAATTTTTGTTGAGTTCTGCATTTTAATGCATTCGTCAGTGATTTGTGGTTACGTATACGCCATGGCACTCAACAACTTCTCCACACAGCAGTGCATATGTACTTAAAATGTTTGTGCATATTTTATAGATTATGTATTTAATTGCATGCATAACACGATTTCGGATATTTTGATTATGCTAATTTGGTTTTGTTGTTGTTGTTTTGAGTAATGAATTATTTATATGTATTCAGTCATGTGACTAGAACATAAGGATATGTTATTTAATTAAAATTTCTATAAAAGAGCATATATAATAGAAAAAACGGTTTATGGATAAATGAAGATTTAAACTTTCATAAGAACTAAAATAAAAAAACTCAGAAACGCGAAAAAGTTTTTAGAAAAGGCATTCGAGAAGACAAGAGAAGCATATAGAAAGCCGATGCAAATATTTTCGAGCTAAAAAATGAAAGAAGTACCTGTCAAAATAGAGAAAAAATCCACAAGCACAAAATCAAGTAAGGAAGGGCTAAGTTCGGGCTTAACCGTACATTCTATACACTCATCATTTACTTATTTATTTAATTTTATTAAAATAACACATAATTTTACCCACACATTCGGCATAAAGTCCATTAGGAAACAAAAATCAGTATATATAGTTTATGAGGGCTGATATAATTCCTGAACCGATTTCACTAATTTTCACCACCAAGGTACACTATATCCACGCTCACTTAAATTAGCTAAGATATCTCACATATTAATCGATATAAGTGGAATAAAGCCCACCGTATTTTTGAAAAATATATAATTAGGTATATGGGAGCTAGAGGAAGTTATGACCCGATTTTAATAATTTTTATAACAGAGACACACTATTAGAAGAATTAAATTAAATTATCTGAGATAATTGCCTATATTTTCGGTGAAAAATTACCCTTACGCGCTGAGTTCATCATGCTCGATATCCGGGGGCTTGAAAAGTTAAAGTCCGATTTCGACAATGTTTCCACAAGTGAAGCCATATGTGATATGCAGTATTTTTGTAAAGTTTTATACCTCTATCTTCATTGGTTCCATATGTATACGTTATAAAGTGAAGGAATCAGATGGAAATCGAAGTTGAGTTATATGGGAAGTTGTCGTGGTTGTGAACCAAATCGGCTCATTTTCTATCTGTGTTATCAGTATGTCATGGAAGTATTATGTACCGAATTTCATTGAAATCGATATAGTAATTTCTGAGAAAAGGTTTTTGACCCGTAAGTGGATGACGCCATGCCCATTTTCCATTCCTTTTTTAATCTAAATGCAGCTTCCTAGTGCGATCCTTTATACCAAATTTTTCTTTTCTTGCTTTATTTATGGCTTAATTATGACACTTTATAGGTTTTCGGTTTACCAAGTTTCGACAAGATATCTTAATTTTAACTCAAGTTATCCGTTGCACGGACAGACGAACGGATTTTAACTCGTCTAGTCATCCTGATCAGTTTGATATATATAAACCTATATCTAACTCGTTTAGTTATAGTTTTATAAGTTACAAAGAACTGTTATATAAACAAAACTATGATATAATATAATACTCTCTTAACAACTTTTGTTGCGAGAGTATAACTAGAGATTGACAAATTCTCCCTAGATAATATCAAGCGATCTTCAGCAACACCTCTCTCTTTGTCTTTTATACACAACAAGCTCACTTCCAAAAATCTCAAACTGCCAAAACAGCTGTTACAAGCAAATATTTACACAGTATTTTAGCTACTAAATTATTAACCACACACACACACCGTAAACTAATATTGAGCTTTTTTCAAACAAATTTACCTATCAATAATTTCACCTTGTAATAGTGACCTTCGTTAAATCGATCAAGGTTGCTTTTGGTATAAAAATTATCAGTTACTTTTTTTTGTACAACAAAAAACTCATTACCGTGATTTCGTAGCACATAGTGTGATTACAATACTATCGATAACACAAATTATATTATGATAAACTAGCAGGTATGTATGTAGATAAGAAGATCAACGTTTGGTCAATTACAATGGTTCAAAAAGCGAAGGAAATAATTCTACAATAAATTAAATACACAAATATTTACACAAACACTGCTATGCGTTTATATTTTATGTGTGCGTGTTTATATATGTTTTACGCAAAGGGGAAAAGATAATGAGTTGCAGCTGAATTTTATACAGCACACTGCTACCGCTATAAATTTTAGGCACATAAAACGCACTTTGGTTATGAAATTTTTCCATTAACATGTACAAATTTGTTTTTTTTTTTCAGCGTTTATTTTGGTACTTTTTTCACGGCTTGTTTTTGTTTTATGTAGTCACATTTTGTAGGCTGTTCATTGATCATAAAATTTTGGTACACATACAAGAGAGAGTTCATACTTTGGCAAGAAATTTCAAAAAGGTATAATAGTTTTGTTTTTGGTTAAAAAAAACTTTCACTAAACCGTGAAAAGTAGCGAATCGAACAACTGGTATAAATTCACGAAACTGGTATAATAAATTATTGGTAGATTAGTGAGCGATTATACCCTTTGAAAGTGGTATACTCATTTGTTGTTCGTATCACATGTATCATTGATCCTCACCTTTATATTAACTCTCTAAGCTCTAAATTATTCTGTCAAGTTTATAGAACAACTCATACGGCGGCGCCACTCGAACATAATCCTACCCTACTTCATATTGTTTATGTTTATCAAGTGTGGAACGTGCCCGAAAAATTGTTTTCAACTCCCTAAACAATAACACAGATAAGTAACTAGAGAAAACAGGTAAATACAAAGGTATGTATGTAAATGTTAAAGAAAGCGATAAAATTAACAAAAAAATAAATGGATTTTTTACTGCTGAATAGAAAACAATGAGCATGCGACGCAAAAACTCGTACAAACTACCATCCATTCGCTAAATTCTGGAGAAAGGTGAATCGAACAAAAAACTGGTATAACTAGTATAAACTGGTATAAACAAAAATAAGTTATATTCTATTCGCCAGTTTTCGATTTGTTCGATTGAAACTGGTATAAATTCAGTAGATTGGTATAATAAAATATAGGTATCTTATCACTGACTATTAAATTCAGAGAATTATGTTATTTCGGATTATTCTACGTACATATATGATATATTTTAAATAAATATTATATATTTTTTATTATTTTATTTTTATTGCGTATAAAGAGCATCAAGTTGTCATTAAATCTGTAACAAGAAATATCACTTAAATGTTTATAATTTACGAAGACGTTTATAAGTTCAATGCCATGAACGCAACAAAAAAAGTTGAAAAACAACAACTTAAATACTTAGCAATACCCAAATAATTTGCATAAACTGGTTCAAAAGAAATGAGATATTTTGACAAAGTCACGCCCTTGTCGTTGACAGTGTGATGTGAGAAGGGAATACATGAGCTTTTTTAATGTAGAAGAAATAAAAAATTTCCAATTAATATTTTTTTTTTATTTTTTGACTAAAATGACGCAAGCAAAACCGCAAAGAAAAATCTGAGACGTCACAACTAAAAAAACTTAGAATTTTTGGTTCTTTGGAACTAATGTTCTAATATAATTGTTTATGAAATTATAAAATTCAAAAGGTCAAACATATGATTAATCACATAATGAGTTTACTCATTATATAGCGAAGCTTATCTGGTGTCAACGCAGTTTATGTTAACCAGTTCAACAGCAAAACAAATGAAACAATAACAATATATGAGTAAATAACAGTTATCTACATATATATATGTTTTTTAGACATAATGGTTATGTAGCGCTGTTATCATTTGTGAGTCATACTCATTTATTAGAATTTTAGACAGACAATTCTCGCCCAATATCTCACAACATCTCAATGTCTAGCTACTAGATTGTTTAGCGAGCGTATACATATGTTCGTTTATTTATTTCTACACTGTCACTTTATATATGGATGAAGATATATTTTGAAGGTCTGCTTTATATTTCATATCACTTTCGTTTGGCATATCGCTTGTGGTTCTTACGGTTTCAATGGCGTTGTGATTACTTGTCACCATAAGAAGGGACTACGCAATAAAAAATGTATTTCACCATGTTCAAGATACTATTTGTAATGGGACAAAGGAATTTTTTTGGTCTGATATCAGCAGTGGAATTTCTCAGTCATATTTCTGAAGGCGATTAAAAATTATGGCATATGAAAAGCCAGCGGGAAAATAGAAATATTGAAATAAATTTCATAATAAATAATTTTATAATTTACTAAAATTGGAAAGTAGCGAATCGAATTAATAACTGGTATAAATTTTGTTAACTGGTATAATGAGTTAATGTTACTATAATCTTCTCCTAGAGGTACGGGTACAAAAATTATTGTTTGCTTTTGATACCGATAACGATAATCGACAACTGGTATAAATTTATTAAACTGATATAATGACTATTTTATAACTGAAATATTTTCTTAAAAGTCCCCTTATCAAAGTTCTAAAGTTAACACCGTCATTACCGAATTGAAATAACATCTGGTATAAATTAAGTGAACTGAAAAACTCTAAAATGTTTACTTCCTTCGACTTAGCAACTACCTCACCAGCAGTTAGCTAGTAATATATGAATTGTATGCACAAAACCTTCGCATATAACAGTTTCAATGGGTCACTAAAAGTGTGAAAATATTTGAATATTTTGTCAATTAACAGAACCGACGATTAGCGCAATGCGTAAAAGCGAGCAAATAGAAATATAGTTTTTTGTAAAGTAAATATTTTGTATTTCAATGGATCACATGTAAACTGTATAAGTAAGACACCTGAATGTGTTTTTGTTTACGTCGGCGTTTTTTGATACACAGTGTTAGTAATTTTCCAGTTTACGATTTAAAATTGTTCCGCTAATTTAATCATTAAAACGTAATTATATTTTTAAACAAATAATTTAATTTTTTTAATTTGTTTGGCTTCTTCAATGATGAAATAGTACGGATATTGTTTATATAAACACCAAAAGCAAATCTGAAATAAATTGGGTTTTTTATAGTCCTGCTGCTACCGATTAATTGTGCGTTGGTTTCCATGAAGAAATAGATCTTAAGGTAAATAGAGTAATTAGAGCTTTATCAGCGTGAAATCAACAAAACACTATGGTATTATTTTGCAATAAGTGGCATAATCGAAGACTGCGTTGGCGTACATAAATTCGTTCTCTCCATTGTTTCTGCTCACAGTTACCCATATGATCCTTTGTTGTTTCAGGGTATACGAGTACTCTACCTGTCACCTTTCACTCTTAGGTTTTATACTATGTTCGGACCGACATTGAAAACATGTTTTCATAGAAAATATGGGCCTTCGTACGAAAACGTGTGTTTTCATCCATGCAAAATCTGTCAAACGAAATCACAGTTTTCGCTGAAAAGTACTTGAAAATTTACATATATATTTAGTCGATATTATTGGAAGACATATTTTGCCAGCTCTAAATTGTCATTTGATATTGTAAACAAATTCCACTACTTTGTCAAAATAATGGAGAAACAGAAATAAAAATATGAAAGGATGGGCTAAGTTCGCGCGTGACCGAACATTTTCTTTTTTCGAATGGGGACTTTATATATTTCAACATTATACACATGCTGCATTACCTTTTTGAATGTGCTTCAATTTTTACATGATTAAAGAACAAAAAAATGTCACCCTATTATGCTGGTCATCTCTCACTGATAATTTGATAACTAGAGTGCAGGGTAGAATAAATTAAAAAAATTTTTTAACAAAAGCGCTTTAAAATTACATGCAACTCGACTCATGTATTGGGCACAAAGTCCACTAGAAAACAAAAATCATTATATGAAAAATGGTGTAATTCCTGAAGTTTCATTATAATATCAGAAGTTTTACTCAAGTAATCGCTTGTACGGACAGACGGATTTTAACTCGTTTCATCATCCAGATCATTTTGATATTTATAACCCTATATCGTTTAGTTTTATGACTTACAAACAACATAAGAACAAAACGTTCATACTTTCTTAGCAACACGTTGCGAGAGTATAAAAATGCTCAAATGTAAACAACCAAATAAATTTGTGAATTGTCAATGAAAACGCATCGAAAACACAAAATGTCGGTCAGAACGACTTTGGTTGCACAATCCACAAATTGTGTTTTCAAGATGTTTTCAATGTCGGTACGAACGTAGTATTATCTTTGCAAATATAATTACTTGCTAAAAAGTTGTTCCTTAATATTCAATTTTATTTAGTCGAAATATTTGTTAATCCAGGGTTTCAAGGAGGCACACTTGTTCCTCACGTCGCATTATTTTGTCTTTTCAACCTTTATACCAACGGAAGCAAATCTAATATCTGTCGTTCGTTGAACTGTACAACTATACATACAGATCTTTGACAGGTAGAGGCTCTCCCTTTTATTCCACACTTTCCTTAATATTGATCATGACACTGATAGAACGAGACGAGGTTTCCACGTGCCTTGGATCGAAATTTTAGTAATTTCACCAGAAGTATTCAGTGCGGTATATAGTAGAAATAAAAACCTGTACTCCTCCCAGTGAAGTGCGATCTTTTCACATTTTTTCATAATTCTGAGTTTTGAGTCGTCTAGAGCCCGATTTCAGCCGATGTAGACACCCTTGCTACGTATTTTGGTAATCCTTTAGAAATGAAGAATATTTTTCAATAATTTGTGTTTAAAAATTTAAAACTGGTAGCAACCTAGTTCGTATATATATTTAAATACATAGCTTTCGTGATCCACTAAATTCTCTTAAACACATATATTTCTGAGTTTTCCTATAATCTTTTTTTCTTCGAAAATCGACATTTACTACGAGGTGCCAACTTCAACAAATAACATATATATACATCACATTCACCCATATGTCTGCGTTTAATCTTGATATTCAAATGAAATTCATAATAAAACTAATGACGCACATTCGCAACTTCTTTGCTTGGCATTTGGCGAAAGAAGACGTCAGTGCGAGGAAATTGAAATAAAAAACAAGAAAAATATAATACCAAACGCAAACAATATTAATTTCACTTAAAAGCCTAAAAACGAATATTCAACGTGGAGAGAAAACTTAGTCATGCACTGAAGACACATACATACCTTTAAAAATAAAGAAGTATATATACAAGTATATAAGAGTGAAAAGATATATGTATATAAGTATGTCATGTATGTATTAAAGTGTTTGCCTCACACTAAGTACTTAAAAGCAAAGTTCAATGCGCAAATAAATAAATGCAAATGTATCATTTAGCACTTTCAACTGACCAGATGCCGGGTTATTGCCGCTTGACTGATTTGCCATAAACACATTTGCACAACTCTACACACACATATACACATAACAAAATGCATATGTAATGACATGAATGCTTGACTGCAGAACACCTTAATTTGATCGACTGGTTGATTGACTGATTGAATCACTCACTGTCCGATTAACTGCTCTACAAACGCAGCAACGCGTGTGCAAACTCACCAACACACACACACCCATACCCAATAGGTCTACGTGCGGCCAGTCTACGCGTGGTCGCTCAACTTCATTAGAGTCGCCAGCAGCGTGTGAATAATGCATGCATAATTGGCAGCTTGCTTTCTACGAATTTTTTTCTTTAGCATTTCTTGCTTGTCTCTGCTCTCTTCATTACCGCCACAGATACATACGAACTTTGCAGGGAGTCAAGGCATATGCTTAAAACGTGTTGAAATGTCTGTGCCGAAAGAACAATAACAACAATTCGGTAAAATTCCGTGTAAAACGTGTGCAAAAAGGCAAGTGACACTTGTTTGATTGGCAAGAAAATATTGATTCTTGCGGCTGATTTATTATGTGTGTGGAAGCTTTCCAGCTTATTTGCATAAAAGTTAACAATGGTCTGCATTGATTCGCTGTGAATGAACTCTCAAGTTGGTATAATTCCTTTCGTGTGTGCATTCTTTTCGCTTTCATGGAAAATATTTCGTGCAGGAATGGTGAAGTGGATGTTTTCTGTATGCGAGCGGTGTAGTGGTGCGTCTTGTGCTGCAAAAGAGACTTAGTCATGTTGATTATGAAATTGTTAGTCATAATTTAACTCAATACTAATATTATTGAAGTGAAAGATAAAGTTCGGTCATTCTTTTAAACGGCTCTCAAAATATCATTAAAAGGTTTTAACAAATCAGCAACGAGGTCTTCAACTCGACTAATTAACTTTTCCCAGATATGATTAATCTCAAAAACAAACATGATCTCTTCAAATCTAACAACTAATAAACGTACAATGCCGAAGTGAAGAGAGCTTAGGGCGGTCGTCGATCTATGAAAGACTTCACGATAGGAAGGAATTTCTTTATATCTAGATTGTGAAATCCGTAGTTTTCTTACCACCTCTTTTGGGGTGAGATAGTATTTTCCTTCACTGAAGATAGACAGTAGATTATATTATTAAGAGAGAGAGAAACAAAACCGAATTAGGTATTAGAGTTTAAAAGGGATTATTCTTTCACTTTTCGAGTCAGGTAACGGGTGATTTTTTTGAGGTTAGGATTTTCATGCATTAGTATTTGACAGATCACGTGGGATTTCAGACATGGTGTCAAAGAGAAAGATGCTCAGTATGCTTTGACATTTCATCATGAATAGACTTACTAACGAGCAACGCTTGCAAATCATTGAATTTTATTACCAAAATCAGTGTTCGGTTCGAAATGTGTTTATCGACAAATTTTGTTCAGCGATGAGGCTCATTTCTGGTTGAATGGCTACGTAAATAAGCAAAATTGCCGCATTTGGGGTGAAGAGCAACCAGAAGCCGTTCAAGAACTGCCCATGCATCCCGAAAAATGCACTGTTTGGTGTGGTTTGTACGCTGGTGGAATCATTGGACCGTATTTTTTCAAAGATGCTGTTGGACGCAACGTTACGGTGAATGGCGATCGCTATCGTTCGATGCTAACAAACTTTTTGTTGCCAAAAATGGAAGAACTGAACTTGGTTGACATGTGGTTTCAACAAGATGGCGCTACATGCCACACAGCTCGCGATTCTATGGCCATTTTGAGGGAAAACTTCGGAGAACAATTCATCTCAAGAAATGGACCCGTAAGTTGGCCACCAAGATCATGCGATTTAACGCCTTTAGACTATTTTTTGTGGGGCTACGTCAAGTCTAAAGTCTACAGAAATAAGCCAGCAACTATTCCAGCTTTGGAAGACAACATTTCCGAAGAAATTCGGGCTATTCCGGCCGAAATGCTCGAAAAAGTTGCCCAAAATTGGACTTTCCGAATGGACCACCTAAGACGCAGCCGCGGTCAACATTTAAATGAAATTATCTTCAAAAAGTAAATGTCATGAACCAATCTAACGTTTCAAATAAAGAACCGATGAGATTTTGCAAATTTTATGCGTTTTTTTTTTTTAGAAAGTTATCAAGCTCTTAAAAAATCACCCTTTAGTTTCTATGTCGTACCTGGGATAAGGCTGGGCATTCACAGAGAAAGTGGACAACTGTTTCCTTATTCCCTACTAATTCATAGCCACGGCATGTGTTATTGCAGGGCATGTCCATTTTCATCGCTTGATCTCCAAACTGTTATTGGAACAGTGAGTCTGAATATACTTTTCCTGCACCTATATAATAAATCCCTGCCTTATCGACCCATCCGTATAGACTGAGATAGTATCTTCGCCATATTATGCCCCTTCTCCAATCTCGTCTAGAGGGTATCCTCACGGAAACTTATATTAAGAAAAGATTTTAAGTAGGTAAGCAGTACTACGGCTTTAAAACTTTTAAATAGCTCAAGAAATTAAACTTAAGTTTTCTCCATTTCTCTCTCTCTCTCTCCTCTATGAGAGTTTAGTACTTTAATGAATCCGAAGCGAGACAGTATGAAAATGTATTAAAAACATAACTTCGCATGAAGGAGAATATGCAAATACAACACTGAGGTCGTGACGAATAATAGAAAATACAGTTCGTCTATCTAAGATGGATTATACTAAGGATATGTTTAAACCGCTGGACTGTGGCCTAATCTGAGTCCAAATTGCAACTTCATTTCCCCTCCAATAGTCGGAATGATCTTTAATGAACTATTTGCTTCAGAGTTAGCAAGATAATAGAGCATTTATGGGTCAGACAAATAACTTTTTTTTATCAAATGGAAAAAAAAGTTTTTATTTCAAATACTAGCAGACCCAGCCACACGTTTTTGTGGCTAAGATATACATTACATTAGTATTTTTTTCAATATAGCTATATATATTTGAAATTAATCATAATAATTTGTTAAAGTTTGAATTTTTTTGTCGTATATTGAAGTATTTAACAAATTAGAAAATTTGCAAGTTGGCGAAGCCAAGATTGCTTCGATGACGATATTGATTACCGTATTCATAGCCAGTTTTGTTCTATTGCAAAGTCGAGGTTGATTTATGTTACGCAGCATGATGACAACTTACACTAATTTTAATTGCAAAGTGAGAGGTGATAGTCAAGTCAATTTTAAATATTCTGTGAGATAATTGACTACATCATCCTGATTTGTAGCTGTGTCAACTGTCCTGGAACATAATCCTAAATTGTCGCATTGAGATCATTGACATCTTTGGTTTTTAATACCACATAGGTCATTCAATCAGCCATTTATGTTTATTATATTGTGGTTTCATGTAAGGAAAAACACGATGAATAAGCTCCTCTTTCGAGGCCATGAAGTGACAGAAACCCGTTAAAAATGTTATTAATCTATCGAGGTGTCAACTGCGTCGCTACCATTTCCAACTATTTCTACAATCGCTGTATGATATTGTTGGAAAAACACTCGTATGTTATTTGTTAATTGGCGATTCTTTATGTGTCGCCACAAATTAGATGATTTTAGGAATGTGATTAGTTCGTCAGCAACAGTTGATCCAAGAATAGTCTGGCGAAAATCACCTGCCAACAGAATCATGACTTCACCAAAAATATTTTCGTGGTCGCGTAAATCTTTTAAAGTCCTGTGCAGTACCTCCAGCGATTTGAATATCTGGAAAATCTTCTTTATAGCTCTTTTTTTTGGCGATTTTTCAGACTGGTGTTTCGTTGATTTGCAATTTAGGAGTAATTTCAATGCCGAATTGCCGTTTGTCTGCCCACTAACAGGTGGCAAGTTGCCCCTATTCCCATTATAACTGGGTGTTGAAAATAAGGGAAATCGGTTCAGGAATTACCTCAACCCTCATGTACTATATATGCTGATTTTGGATTATGATTTTTATTCTATTGGACTTTATTTCAAATTGTGTTTAATAAAATTACATCAATAAATTGCGAGAGTATAAAATGTTCGGTTGCCTTTCCCTACTTGTTACAAATTGTTTTGGGCTATCGACACAGCCTTATACAATTGAACAATGATACAAATATTTTAACAAAGCAACAATGACAACTTTCAAAATATTATTTTTTGTTTTTTTTTTTTTTTTATAATTTTGTTGTCAATTCAAAAAAAATCATCTTCTTGTTATCTTCCTCATAATTTTTCCATATTTACTTACTTTCTAATCCTTCCCTGGCCTTTCATAAATATTTCAAAACTAAAATTAGCTAGATCGGTTTGGCCCTTCTCGACTTTTTTCGAAACTAACGACACAAATTGTTTGTATGGGTGATTAGAATATTGGAGATTTAAGACTTTTTCAGGCAATTTTTCTAATTTTTCTCCCCGTAAGAACCATCCCGGTACCTCTAGAAACATTCTAATAAAAGAATTTGCGAAATCGGTTCAGCGGTTCTCGAGTTATGCGCTTAGCAACACATTTTGCGATTCATTTTTATATTATAGATTATTCGTTATACTCAGAAAACATTGTCACCGTTAATCTATTTTTAATGGCTCAAGACTGGTCTCACCCCTTAAATGATATATAATATTTCCAGTGAATCATCCCTTTAAACTAAAAATTTGCATAACTAAATATTTACGACACGTTATAGCACCTATATTTAATCAATTCTATCGAAGCGTGACCTAAAAACCCCCGTAATCTTTGCGCAACGCCACGTGACTTTCTTTGATTTTTATTTTGTTTTTTCAATTTACTGGCATTATGATGTATTACAAATGCTCACAAAATATGCTAATATTATCAGCGCATACATGACGCCGTCGATAATTATGCAAACGCTAGCTTTTTGCACGGGCAATTAATTAGACAACGAAACACATTGGCGACACCCGACAGCGCAGCGCCGATCATAAATAAATATGTATGAGAAATATAGTATATGTACGAGTACTTGTGTGTATATGTACGTGCTTGACTTATCACCGTTGTAACTAGCACTTAATAAAGTTGGGTTGGCTACAAAGTTTTTGTTTGCCTCTCATACTAAGTCGCCACATTTCAATTACTTTAGATTATGCGGTGTGGTTCAACACTTATGAGTGCGTAGGTGTGTGTGTGTAAATAAGTAATAAAGTTTTCTAAATAGTAATTTGTGCAAAATGCAATCGCCTATTTGCAAAATGTGTAAACAAAAGTGATTTCTTATCTACGTAGTCTGCGCATTCCACTTGTGGAATGTAATCCATTAAACCCTACTGTGCCCCCCGCCTTCGACAGCTTAAGCCACTAACGCCGAGACACAAATACTTAATTGTGAGTGCAAGAGATATGCACAGACAAATATAATATTTATTTATTTGTTTGTATGTATGTTTGCCTGTGTGTACCCTCATGCCAATATATGAGCATGCTTGCACGTTTCTTGCCACACACACAGCTAATTGGCATGCCAATCTCTCCAGCGCGTCTTCTTCGTCTATCTTCATTCATTTCGCACTAATATACATACAAACATATATGTGTGTGTGTTTGCTTGTTTGTCGGTATGTATTTCACACGTCTAATTGCAACTAATTAAGCTAAAAAGTGCTTTCAGCATGAGCTTACTTAGGACAAGCGTTGAAAAATAATTTGATTTCTTTTTTCTCACCAAATGAAACCAGTTTTCAAGTTTTTTTGTAGTATTCTTGTTGTTTTTGTTTTGAAAGTGGCGTAGGGAATTGTGTAATGAGGTTATGATAATAAAAGCAAAAAAAAAGAGTTTTGTATTCTTAACACGTTTCAAGAATGCTGATATTTCACTGATTATACATGGCTCGCGCAGGCACAGGGTGTTTGGTATGTGTGTAAAACGAAAATTACGGTATCATGCGGTGGTATAATTTAATAGAAAACGAAGTGGGATATATAAGGTTTGGGAAGTTGTTGAAAAGCAATTAGTGCAGATACTCAAGTACATATTTATATATTTTCAAACTTTTCGATACCATTTTAGAAGTCAAAATTGAAGAATTTTCTTCAAAATAGGTCTCTGTGTATTGTCTTCTTGATTTCTTTTCATCTAACATGTTTCTTGAGATCTGAGTATAAAACAAAATCGCTGGGAACCTGATCTGGAGATACGATGATTTCGACGTTAACTAGGCACAGAGCTTTCTCAAAATCAAATGTTCAAGAGCATATTATTGGATCCAAGATCCAGAAACTCCGTGGTTTTTGGTGTAAGAACCGCCGAGAACATTCTTACGCATGCCAGATTTTTTAAATCAGATCTCTTACAAGAACTCTCAGAGAATGTCTAGGATCCTTATAAAGATTTTCAGATCATCCATGTAGACAAAATTAAACGAAGTTGTCTGTTTAATAAGGCAAGAAATAGTATGAGCTCTACAATGCTTCCAAGAGAAATCACTGACGAGATAAGAAATTGTTTCGAGGAAAAAAATTACACAAAACCTTACAAACTAAACTTAAATGGTTAGGTTAATACAGACAATCTCACTTGGACAGTTTCGACTGTCCTTTGTGATACCCGGATACTCCTGACGGATCTCTAAGACCCTTATACGACAAAGCGCTTGGACTCTATTATAAAATTCTTAAATCAGCTAATGTCGATACCAGACACTTAACTGAGTTTGCCGAAGATGTGCCTACCGAGGTGCTTTAACCTAAATCTGGCGAGTACTGGACATTGAAGGAGGAAGTGCTTGGATGATTCCTCTTCGCCTCCCCCCAAACAGCGGACTACATACACGTTTCCACTGCGGCGCCAATGTTGCTAGGGTATGCTCCCTTGCAAACTGATCCGCTTTGCAGTTTCCAACGATACCGCGGTGGCCGGGTACCCACAAAGGTGGGATTACAAAACTTAAAGGGTAGATTCGTTTAAAACCTGATACAAAACCCTTTGAAAATACTCTATAAGCATTTTGAATACGAAACTTAGTAAAGGTTATTATTGTAACCCTCTGGAAATTAAAAAATATACCTAAAAAGTGAGACTAGTTAAATAAAAAATTCAATATATGAAATTCACGCAGTAACCAGAGCTTACATTTTACTTGAAAGTTAAATAGATTAGATATTATTATGCCACTGACATGATTTAATAATAAATCACTTGCTTGTCATGGGAGCGAGTAAGTAATTTATATTGCAAATCGCGTAGAGACGAAGTCATAAAATAAGGGGAGAAAAGTAGAAATATTTGTGGTTTTGGAAAATCAAATTCGTTTTGTATTTTAATTTATATATATATAAGTAGATATGGATATTTATATATAATTTACCCAAAATCTATCAGGAAATAACAGTACCATATTTAGTTCCAAAATGCAACAAAAAAATCAAGATGAAAGAAAATACACAAAATCCTTCTGAAAGCCCCCAATAAAGCTTTTGTCAAAAAAAAATTAAAATATACAAATATAGAAACCAAAATGTTCTCAAAAAATATTTTCAACTAATCAGTATACAACTCACACATGAATACAACATTGTATATACCAGAAGTATGAGAAATTAATGCAGTTCCTTAGAAGAATTTCGTTTCATTTGAAATAAAAATTAAAAAAAAAAGATAAAATCAGTTTCATTTGAATTGCAAATTTATTGCAAAAACACGAATAAGTCAAAAGAAAAAATTTAAAAAAGAGAATAAACGAAATTAAAAATAATTGTTTAAGTAAAAAACACAATAAGATATGCATATGTCACACGTTAAAAATGCCAGATAATGCCAAATAACAAACAGTATAAACACAAAAACGAAATGGTGACAAAGCAGCTCCACAAAATTTTTGCTGCCGACCACACAAATCGCGCTCGCACGGGAGTCTCCCAGAGTCACATATGCTTATGGTTGTCTCATATATTTTGTTGTCTTATCAGAAAATCTCACTTGTACTCTCACCTTTAGTGCGCCAAAATACAATGTCTGTTAATACAATAAACAACGGGGCTTTATAAAATGTTAGATTATTTTGTAGTGACAATGTGCTGTGTGTCACGGTGGCATAATCTAGGCAGACGGTTGTATAGCTAACAAGGATATATAATAAAGATGAGGTAAAAATGAGCCTATATAACAAAACTTCAGTATCTTTAATATACAATAAGAACAAACAACTGAAGGAAAATGTACCGGTCCCGCAACTGGGTAATTTTTGGTGAATTTCGTACCAATACCTGAAAATCTTTTGAGGATGGTGTATCTAAAAATTGTTGGTTACTCATTGTCACAATTTTTAATAATTTCATCTAACAGTATTTCAAAAAAAATGTTTTTTTTTTGGTATTGAACCAAGAAATTGATTTTAATATATGGTGTAGTTTGGGACTTTTAATTTATTGGATTTGTAGTTGAGCGAAATCTTAGTTTATTTTTATACAAGACCATGTTTTACAAATATTTTAATTGGTTTGGAAATACACCGCGAATTATGACAGTAATTATTAATGGACTCGTTTGAATATCACCCATAATACCAATACCGAACAGATTCTAACTAGTTGGCGGTTTACCTACAGAAACATCTACAACGTAAGACAGGGTAAGTAAACGAAAATCCAAAACTTTTCAATGAATAGCATCGGTAGCAATGTACTCATCCACAATCATACAATAGAATGAGTCTCGGGTTAACTTCTTGCAAACTGTTTAATGAATTAGCCAAACTGAAAAGTTAGTTGAATGGCAGCTGGTACGAAACGGCAATGAATGAAGTCAGCAGACGATATCAAGGCAAACTATTGTTAGCAGTCTATTAGTTTGAGACGTCTTAATATATTTCACAAGAAATATTTTACCAGTGAAATAATCAAGAAACAAAAAATTATTATAAAGAATATCTATATTTTTTATAAAATTATACAGAACGGTTTCACAAGAATAATTTGTATGAAATAGGATTGAAATCATATTTTTATATGAAAAAATTTAAAAAAAAGTAACAACTATTGAAATGAAAAATGCTTACGCAATTAAATTTAACGATGATATATGATCTCTAACAACCCGCCTTGCTATCATACAAACACTATTATTGCTAGATTTATTGCGTAGTACCCATTTTCACTGAGATCATTAACCGAAAAGTGGAAAATTTTGTTGATTTCGGTTTAGCAATTTGTAGGCTATTGACTATTATATCCAATATACACACATCTTCATATACTATATATTGTAATTATATTATGGAACTCATCTATTAAATTAAAACTACAAGTATATACACACTTGAGCACATGTTCATTTCAATCAGTCACGTTCCACTTGCTTTTCATACAAAAATACAAACGCATTTGTACATTATCTGCCTCAACTGATTAATTAATTTGCATTTGTATATATTTAACAAAAGGCATAAAAATATACAGTTAGCTGCAATTACCCACAATCATATTTATAATCATACAATTTCTACCCACAAACGAGTACTACAAAAGAAAAAACGTGTCACGATTAGTTGTATTACTTAGTTAGCCGCTCAATTAAGCGAGTGCAAAAAGAACAAGCCACGTGTTTGGAATTGTACCCTTTGACGACAATGTGATCTTCTGTGCGATAATCTTATCTTCGTGATTTTTCAGTTGCAAAGCAACGTGCATTTATTCATTTAATAAATATTTGCTACGCCGAGACACGTTTTATAAATTTTTATTCATTAACTATGAAGCTGATTTTTAGTAAACTTAAAGATTCGTTAAAATGTTTTGCTAACCATAAATCTTCACTTAGTGGCTTGTTACAGAGAAAAAAAGTATTCGTTGGCAGTTTATATAGCGTCGGGCCTACAAAAATGTGTAAAGTACCGTTACTTTGTATGTATGTATGTATGTATTTTTCTATTGAAATCTCATGACTATGTTTCTAAAAACACTATCCTTTAGATATCACAAAATGAAAAAAGTTCTGTTATTTGCTATATTCAAGCGTGTTCAAACTGATAACGGTACACAAAACTAATACCATAAAAAATAACTGTCATTTATTATTGATTCTCATAATACTCATATTTTATATTAATCACTCGTATTTCATGATAAAAAGTACTAAATCACTAGATTAATACTTCATTTGTGCACATTAAAATAATTGAGGTAACGGTATTATTATATCGGGTATGAGATTATGGAAACATTGTAGTACGAAAGTGCTCATAAGCCTAAAAGTAAGTGCAGAGGAGGCATATATTTTAAATATGAGCTCAGTGTTTCTATAATCCCATCTACGAGGGTTCTTAAAGAGTTTCAATAAATTAATTCTAGATTTTATATAAAAGTTCATTTGTTCTATAAAATAAAATATTTTCTTCGGTTCTATAAAACGATTCATAAAAAAAATAAATATTTTTTTGTTGTTGGATTATTTTTGGTGATCAAAAATAACTGTTTTAGATCACTTAAGGGTTAAATAAATATAAATCAAAGTTATCCGCAGAAAACCCCTTTATATCATCAAATAGTCTCAATTAATTTGCTTCTGCCGTTTTCCAATAGATGTGTCTAGGGTAAAGCACTGGTCGATTAAATCGTTTTATATCGATCTTGGACATTTGTGTCAACATTAACCCAACAAAATATTTGTAGAGATCTGTTTGCATGCCAAACTTTTTCTCAACTGAAAATGTCACTTTTTGAGCCGAATTCTCGACATTTGCACGGAATATGCATGCTGTCAGAAAGAATGGTCAAAGGTAGTAGCTAGCGACGGCCAATATTTTGAATAACATTTTTGTAATCGTTTTTATACAAAAAAAACCTTAAATTTACAAAAAAAAAAACGGCGGAAGCAAAGTTGTACACCAATAATTAAAGCGTTTCCCAATTTTTTTTTTGTCCTCCTAATTTACTTTCCTTTTACAATTTCTTTTGCTGATCGAGGTCTCTTTTGGATCACCTAAAGGTTAAATACATTTTTTAATGTAACTTCCTCGAGTTCTCAAACTACCCTCGTACAAATATAGTGGGTCAATACAAAAATTGTTCAAAACGATAGTACTTTATAGAAACACTTCTTTGTAGACAGACCACATTTCCTGTTGCAATAAATGTTTAATCATATATTGTAAAATACACTATACTTCATAGCTTCCAGAATGAAATTAGTGACTTTTATTATTAAGAAAAACGTGCCACCAATCTCATAGAAGCTTGTACAGGAAATGCTTTTAACACTTTCATATATAATATATTACCAAGTTTAACACAACAGAGTTGTTTTTGCAGTACCACATTATGGACGTAGTGTGAGTGCAATGAGATTATAAAAGTAAGCAAGTGCCATTGTTAATATTTGTTTGCTATTGACCCATGTTAGCAGTTAACGATCATTAGCGTTGTACCGTTATTCAGCAAGTCATAAAACTCATTTTATAGCGTAGTTTAACAACGACTTTTCTGAGATTAAAAAATAATAATAAAATGAAAAACAACGAAAAACTTGTTAAATGTACTATAAACTGACTAAAGACGAAGCTCATTAAATCGCCGAAGGAAATTAAACTATAATAATATTTGCTTGTACTTGAGAGAATAATGAGTTTTTAATACGATGTAACACTCACAAAGAAGCAAACTCTGGAATAAGTGAAGTTAACTTCTTTAGAGAGCAACTTGAATGCTTGATTTTTTAGCTGTATCAGTTCCTAGATGGAACATGGGTCTCAGAATACTCTTGCTGTAATTCTTAAATATAATATATTTGTGTGAACGTACCTTCTCTGCTCGCTGTTTACCGCAAGCCTCCAATTTCTCGATCCAAGTAAAGTATTCTTTTGGTATTTGACGCTTTAAATTTTATTACACAAAATTAACACAAAACCACTTTTTTATTAACACTTTCACTCTGCAATATTTTATAAATTTTCTTTTTCTTTGAGAGATTTTATGAAACACTACAAATTAACTCACTTGTTGTTGTTTTGTTTGTTTCAATAATATTATTATTTATATATATTATTTTTTAATTTATTTATACATATTTAAAAGCAGTTGCTTGAATAGTTGATTTTTATTTTAGATGACAAAAATCTGAAAAATAAAGAAAAACAAATTTTATTAACTAAAAAAAATTAAGAATTGATCAAAAAAAATATTTATTAAAAATAGTAAATTAAAATGATTATTTACGTTTCATAAAGATAAAAAATATAACTCTTATAAATACAATATTTTAAAATAATTTAAAAAATTTGGGAGCCACTGGAATAACTAAATAATAACTTGATGTATGTAATGTTTAATCATCAAACGGTTTTGTCTGAATAATTCATAAAAATCACCGACTTATCGCACCGATCTTGTATTTTGAAGTTAAAATTTATTTGATTAATGACTTCATGCAATCTTTACAACGGAGAAACCTAGATAAGTTATTTAGTTTTGCCATACACTTCGTTCTACAACCTTTTTTTAATATTTTTTAACTTGGTTTTATTAATTATCTTCAGTTTTTTTAGTTGTTCGACGCTGTTCTTTTCTCAGCTTTGTTCTTCAATTCGCCCTTTCTCATTTTTTTGTATATTCTTACACACAAATACAAATCTCAACAAATATATTTTTCTTTTCTTTATTTTTTGAGCAATTCCTCACTTCTCTACTCTCGCCTTGCCTCTAGCTAACGATCATCATCAGCTGGATGAATCGCCTGCAAAATCCCTCTGAGCATTTTTGATTTTGTGTCACAACTGGTTCACTCTTTCCCTTGCTCTTATATATATTTGTTTATGTACATATAATATATAATAATGTGAAAACTTTTTATTTAAAATTTTTATTTCATTTTATTGCAATTTATGGCTTTGCTTCCATTAATTAAGTTCGCTTTGTTGACGCTCAAATTAATTAAAGCAAATTCTACTTTTCGTTTGTATGTATGCGCCGTATGTGACATAAATTTCTCCTTATTTGTTTTTGTTGTACACAATTTTTTATGGTAGCCTTTTTTTGCTGAATTTTTGCGCAATTCTTTTTGGTTAATGGGGATTACTTTTGATTATTTATTATATTTCTTTTTTTCATTTAATTTGTTGTTTCTATATATTATATATACATAAATATATATATACAACTACTTGTATTCGGTTGAAAATTTTTAATATTCCATTCACATGTGCCAATTGTAGATATTTGACTCATAATCAACAATTTCACCACGTTTTTGCCCAAATAATATATCTAAATATTTTAGTTTAATTTTATTTATTTATAATAATTTTTTTTCTGTATAATTCAATAATTAACTTTTATTTTATTTTATTTTATTTTATTTTATTTTATTTTATTTTATTTTATTTTATTTTATTTTATTTTATTTTATTTTATTTTATTTTATTTTATTTTATTTTATTTTATTTTATTTTATTTTATTTTATTTTATTTTATTTTATTTTATTTTATTTTATTTTATTTTATTTTATTTTATTTTATTTTATTTTATTTTATTTTATTTTATTTTATTTTATTTTATTTTATTTTATTTTATTTTATTTTATTTTATTTTATTTTATTTTATTTTATTTTTATTTTATTTTATTTTATTTTATTTTATTTTATTTTTTATTTTATTTTTTATTTTATTTTTAATTTTATTTTATTTTATTTTATTTTATTTTATTTTATTTTATTTTATTTTATTTTATTTTATTTTATTTTATTTTATTTTATTTTATTTTATTTTATTTTATTTTATTTTATTTTATTTTATTTTATTTTATTTTATTTTATTTTATTTTATTTTATTTTATTTTATTTTATTTTATTTTATTTTATTTTATTTTATTTTATTTTATTTTATTTTATTTTATTTTATTTTATTTTATTTTATTTTATTTTATTTTATTTTATTTTATTTTATTTTATTTTATTTTATTTTTTTTTATTTTATTTTATTTTATTTTATTTTATTTTTATACGAGCTCAAACTAAATACCTATCTTGCTTTTATGTTTTTTTTGCTCTTACTTCCGAACTCACCAATTCACTCGCCTGCTTTGTTGTTGTTGCTTTCTTAGCGAACACTGCACTTTAGCTTAATTTGTGGAGTTACTACTTTTGCAGCTTCTTCTTTCAGCCACTGCTTTGTGTTCCACTTCTACGTTGCCCTACTACTCGTTTAGCACTTTATATACACTTTGCAAAAAAAAACTTATATACCTAACTGCTTTTTATATATACACATATGCACACTGCATTTTGTTTAACTTTATGCTTTATTTTTATTATTTTATTTTTATTATTAATAATAAAATTTCTTTCAAATAACTTTTTACCACCACAACTTAAATGGGTTATCGCTCGAAAGTTCCAAGCACGCGTGTTTTACTTGCTTAGCTTGACTTGGCTTTACGACTCGATTTGCAAACACTCTAAATGGTTTGGTGAAATTACTATTTCTTCATATTCAACTTTTGCACTCCTTCATAATACATTTTTATTTCATTTTATTTTTACACTTTATTTCTTCGCTTTTTATTCGAAATATTTTCTTCAGCGAGAAGTTCACTGCACAAATTCGAACGAAAAAGACCGTCTCAGTATCAAAAAAATACAAAAAGAAAAATATTTCTTCACACTCTACTCGTTATTTTTGACGATTTTTGTGCCGTTGAATGGATCCAACCACCACCTGCACGTTACGATTCACGAGCGCAAACTGATCGCCCCAATGTGGCGGCAAACCGTTGATGCTTGTGCCGTGCTTGCTGTTGATGTCAGCAGCGTTGCTCTTTTGCTGTTTATTTAGGTGATTCGCGTGAGCGTCAGCTGTCTGTCGGGTTCTTTCACCGTTTACCGGTGTGTGTAGATTTATTACATTCTTTTTTTTATTATTTTGTCATTTGCTATATCAGTGTGTTTGCGTTTGTCGTGCCATGTGTGGCCCCCTTGCCCTTCGCTTAGAAAGCAAAAAGCAAAAAGCAAAACGTTTTCAGCTGTATTGTAGTGATATATGAGGTTACTTGTATGTTTGAGCGCGTATATCAGTTGTAGACGTAAGAGAGTGCTGCTGGTGTCAAAGAGCGCATTGTCAATTTAAGAGAAATCAGTTGTGATGAAGTGACTGTTAAGGCAATGCTGAAGTTAAATTCATTAAATTGTTTCGCTAATGTTTTTGGTACAAGAAATATATAATTTATTTTATCTGTAAATATTATATGAGGAACTGGAAGTCCTTCTCATTCTAGATATATTGCTTTTTCACCAATACTTTCCTAATCAGCATGAACTTCAGTCTTTCAGTTTACTAGATCGCTTTTCGTCAGAACTAGTACCAATTTCCGTGCACGATGATCCTTTACCAGATTTCTGGGAATATTCATATATACGCAAACAGAGAGATATTTATGTTGGACCTCTGTGCTGACAATGTAGTTGGGACTTATTGACATTCTAGAGTTTGGATCACAAATATTCGAAGGTTTTCATCGTAGCTCAATTAAGAAAAGTTTGGTGAATATTCTTGAAAGGATCCTCGTTGAAATTGGGGCTTTGAGTAATACAAAGTTTCAAAGAGTTTAAGAGTTATTCACTTTAAATAATTTCGAAATGTTCAGTAATTTTTACCACATATATGTATGTACCTAGTATTCAAACAACCTATGGTATATTCATACATAATAGCCAGTCACGTTCGCTCTTATTTACTCAGCCTACCTAATCAGCAACAACATACAAACAAAGTCATTGAATATTGACAGGAGGCAGTTGTCTTCTATCGACAGCTAACAACCACCACCGTTACACACACAACGTGTAGCAGATTTATGCTCGTAAGCGATATGATTACTATATTGGTAATTCTCAGAGATAACATGTGCTCTATTACGCACTCGTCTTCTTATTGACGCTCTTAGTTTGACAGGCAATCTAAAGTTATGAAAGAACAAACATTTTATTCAAGGGTTGAAACACTTAAGAATTATGATAACAGTTCTTAGATAAAAAGAGATCAGTGGAAGCAAGAACCACAATGTTAACGCAATGTTGTTTTTATCATATTGACTTAAGTTTAACTTTTATAAACAGTCTAAAATAAATATTCGTATGTTCGTATGTCATTCGCCATAAATATTAAATAATCGGCTATAAATTAAGTGACAATTGTAAAAAATAGCAGACAATCGTTGAGAAAAAGTCACGATCTCTGGTGTTTAAATTTCAATATTTGATGATTTTATAAGCAAAGTGAGATATGAAGCGGTTGTTTTTAACACTCTCAAAGGTGCGAAATGGCACTTCGTTTAAAAGAATAATAAGCAAGATTGTGCTCATTTGACATGCATAATATCTTGAAAATTTTTTAAGCAATATCTCGAATAAAATTTGATGGAAAACTAAAAAATTCGCATTTCATTTTTGATATTCTTTTAGTTAAATAGGCTGAGTTACGTATTACGCTCAGTTATAATTGTTAAGGGAAGGCTTCCGTAGACCAAAAATCTATGAATGACTTAACAGCGAACCGCAGAGAAGGTAAAGAGGAACTCTCCTCTGATTGTTCTTGTTTTTCCGAGAAATTCAAGATCCCTCCAGCTTTCGTAGGACTACAAATGGTCTCATTTCACTATTTCCTTATAGTTTACTAAACAGTCCGTTTTCTATAATTTCCTACCGAGCTATTTAGGCTATTTGTTTGCAATTTATTATTTGTGCATGGAAATTCAATTAACAAAAAAAAAATGTTGGTGCAACAAACTGCGCATGAAAACTGATATCAATTCTAAATTTTCCATTCAAAAGATGCAATAAAGCTGCTTGTAACTAAGCTATTATTTATTATTTACGGTAAATATTGAAGATTAAACAGAAGAATATCCATTGCAAACAAAGAGTTCCGGGAAAATTCAAACTTTTTGCGATAAATGTAACTTAGCTGTATATGTTCAACGATTCACTCGCCACGAAATGCTCTTAATGACGCGCATTTCACATTTAATTAGAAATCGTCAGCAATTCTTTGGATTATGATGTCAAGATATCGGTTACATTTTCTATTCAATTTACTGTTGGGTGATATATTACTCACAGAAACTGTTATTGTAGTGGAATCAAAGTTTTCAGCTGAAAATTTGCATACTTTCTGTGTTCTATTCGATTTCCGACGTAATGAAATGAATAATCATTTGTATTTTTCTGGTAAATAATTTAAGAAGAAAAATTATATTTTAAAGAAAACTTGAACAACATGAGGGCTAAAAAGGAATCTAACAAGAAACTATTTTTTGCTCTTTATTCAACGCTTTATAAAAAGTGTTACAGTGATGGAATTTAGTTCAAATATGCGCCGTTTCGTCCGATAATCTGTTTCTATCTAGACGGCAACTTCATAATACCCCCCTCATAGAAACCCCCCTCCTTATTTGCAAAGAACTCGAACAACCACTTTTCACAAGCCTCTTTTGAGTTCACCACCAAGGACGCTCATGGACAGGAACAGGTAGTAATCACTTGGCGCTATGTGCGGGCTATATGGTGGATGCGATAAAACCTCACATCCGAGCTCCCGTAACTTCTGAAGAGTCATCAACATAGTGTGTGGTCTGGCGTTGTCCTGGTAGAACACTACACCCTTCCTGTTGGCCAATTCTAGACGCTTCAAGCAGTCCAGTTGTTCGCAGTAGATGGTAGAATTAAGCGTCTGGCCAAATGGAGCAGCTCATAGCAATCCCACCAAACACACAGCAAAACCTTCAAGGCCGTCAATCTCGGTTTGGCCACTGTTTGGGACGATTCACCACCGTCCGACCACGACTGTTTTCGCTTTATATTGTCGTATGTGATCCGTCGAAAGTCACAATCCGCTTTAAAAATGGGTCGAGTTCGTTCCGTTTCAGCAGCATATCACAGGCGTTGATTCGTTCCAGAAGGTTTTTTGCGTCAAATCATGCGGCACCCAAACATCAAGCTTTATTGTGTATCCAGCCTACTTTAAATGGTTGGGTGGCTAACTCTCATCTCTTGGGCGATGTCGCGAGATGCCACATGCCGGTCTAACTCGTTATTTTCCATGATGTAATCGGTATTCGTCGTCACAGGTCTTCCGGGGTCTTCGAAACCATTCCTCCGTAGTTCGAAGTGATAGAGTACCATCCCACAAAACACCATTAATCTCACGGAACGCTTCTCTAGCAGATTTGCCTTTAACGAAGGAAACCTTTAAAATAGCGCGTATTTCGGCGTTAGTGAACTCCATGTTTACACGTCTATAACTGCTGAACGCAATATCCAAACTAATCATGCATAGCGTCATTTTGTAGGTTAGGTCGAGACCTTTCAAAGATCTATAGTATTGCCAGATACAAGCTCTGTAGCGCTTTATACATAGCCGCGAAATTCAAAAGGCAAAAAGGCGGAAGGGGGGTATTATGGACGCTTCACCGGAAAAGTTTATTTCAGATTCAGGGTTTTATTCATAGGAGTGTACCAACATTTGTATCCATTTATATCACTGTGTAAGAGCGATTCTATTTTCGGATTAAATCAAAGAAATCATCGCAAATTAGAAGTAGAAATCTTGTCATATACTGCCTCTACTATAGTAAGATTGACTTAGTTCATATTTTTATATTTTCTGGACTCACACGAGTACTCATTCGTTCTTTATATACAAACCGACGAAGAGTTACATACAACCGCGTTGATCTCTAATAAATATAAATATGTCTAGCTTCTTTTCTATATTAAACTAACCTTGACCCTTCCCAGCAAACTAAATAACAGGTTAAGGTTCACCTAAAAATAAAATACACCTAAATTACAATAGACCCATTAAACGAACTGCATTACATGAGATTACAATGTAAATTCCCTAAGCTACGTGCATGCGCTGGAGAAACTGTTTGTTCTTCGCACACGAGAGTCGCGATTGCTTCACTATAGAATTACATAACATAATATTACATGAATAGTGTTTTATTAAGTAGACAAATCTAACTACAAGTATAAATGAATTAGAGATGGTCATAGCGCCTCGGGACGCACACAGCACATAGCACCAGTCGAGATGTGTTCGAAGCAAATAAACAACACGAAATTGCAATCACGCTCATACAGCAAACACTACAAATCCCCATTGCACACACACACACACATACATATGTATTATTAGCGATAGTGAGTTTCGTAGTGTGAGCGTGTGAGGGTGTGGGGATTTGCGTAAATACTACTTTTAGCAATGAACAATTGCCGTTATTATTAGTGCCCGTTTTGTGACTATTATTGCATGTGCAATTGTTATTAGTATTGTTAAATAATGTTTTGTTATTGCTTGTTAATTTTTTTATTGCAATCACCATCAACACACACACCTGCTGGGATACACAGACGAACGAAGTAATCGATGTTTTTGTCGACTGCACATGAATTCGACACGTTTTAACACACGGTTCGTTAGATCAACTCAGATCTTTACTGGGTTCTTGAAACATCAAAACTGAAAAAGGAGGACCTTAGCTCGGACTTCTAATTGTAAGATTGGGATGGTGAGGTAGATGTCTATTTGTGTTCATAAATGAGAAGCTGCTTAGACTTCAACACACTTTTATTTGAAATTCCAAAGATATCTCAAAACATAAGAGCTTTTGAGCTCAAAAATCGGTACTTAACCTTTCCATTCAACCCTGTAATAATGGTCAAAATCTGACTACAACCACGACGACTTTTCATATGATGTAATTTCGAATTCACTCAGCTAATTTTATGTACTATAGGTAATTTAAGCATCAAGAAAGATTATAACATCCCTCATAAGAGGTAACCACTGATCGGACAACGAATGGGATATATCGACAAAATTTGTGAAGTCGATCTATATCTTAAGGTAATTTCAGCCCCCAAACCCACCTCGACGAAAAAAAATGTATTCAATATTATTTTAATGCCTTCCATTATTCAAAGTATTTAGTTTTTGGTTCCAACCGAGGTTACTCCTTTCTTGTTTTTAACTACATACATACAAACATACACAGCTGTTTTCGCGTGCTTGGAAAGTGGCAAGCGGTATGTTGTTCGGCGTTATAATATTTCGCCGTGTTAATTGAATGTACAAATGGAGAATTAATAATAAACTCACAAAAAGCTAAGTGTAAAACCGCCATTGTGATATAGCAGATCAGATACTTGTAGTAACACTAGTAAAGAGGTACAGATACACCAATGAAGTACCAATAAAAGGAGGTGCTTCCTTGAATTTTAGGTTTCGTTTTAGAATTGTACACCAAGGACCCGATTCAAATAGCAGATCTTCATTATCCTATACATTTCGAATAAATTCGTTTTGTTTTGGTTGTGTGGGAAGATTCGGTCCGTAAACCAGATTTCGATGGAGTTCTCAAGCTTCTTTTATACCCTACCCCAAGAATTTTTTTTAATTTAAACGCGTCATAGATTTATAGTAGAAAGAAAAAATGGTTCTTATAATACTAGTACTCTCCAAACGGCACTGCATTTCGAGGACTTAAAACATAAGTTAGATATAATTGTCCACCGAAAAGAGATTGACCGAATTGCGTTAGTGTTTGAGATGTGGACTGCCAGAAATATCATTCGAGGATCTACAGAATAAGTATCACAGAAAGTTTTTATAGTGGATCGAAATTGTGTAGACACTGAAACCTCCATTGAAGACTATTGGATTGAATTATGATTATAATAACTAAATCACTTTTAACGAACTGTTGGAACCTACTCAACGGATCGTTAGACTTAAGACCCAAGAACCTTCAATTAACCAGATAACATTATAGTCTCTATTTTTGAAAAAGTCCCGAGGATACAAGAGATTCCTCTTTATACAAACTAAAGTACCGAATACTGATTTCTCGGCCTTCGGCTGACTCGATAAATATAAAACTGAACTAACGAAGATATTTTTTACGAAATCTCATCTTAACTAACACAGTTCAAATTTTGTCTCACCGATGTGCTCTCGATTATCGATAGTGGATAGCGAAAGTGTGTGATGGAATTCAAGAAAATGAGCTTATAGGAACTCAAGAAATGGAGCTTATCCAATGAAAACTTGGAGAAAGCTTTTCGAAAGCTCCCGTTTACAGCGAAAGCTTTGAGAAAGCATAAAAGAGTTCGACGTTTAAGAAATATATTTTGCAATATATCGATTACATTAATCATTATACAATCAGTGTCTGTCAATAGTGTCTGAATATGACACCGTAACGAACACCAAACCAATCAACTGAGCCTTACATTGTGCGCACACAATTTCCATTTAAGTGAATTCATTTATGCATTCAAAGAAAATACATATATATATCGAATAAATTCAATTTCAACACGTATAACGGTGTTCTATACTTGTCGCGCATGCATATAAAAATAACAATAAATAGCATTAAAATAATAAAATATGCATGTATGCAGGAAAGCAAAAGTAGCTGAGCCCACTGGCATGAATTGCACGCACAAATGTCGTTTATTGACCACACGCACGCGCACACAAAGGCTTACAACACACATAAAATATAGAAATAAAAAAAGTTGTGCTTTCATAAAAATGCGAATGCAGCTGTCACATTTATCGACCAATGATCGCCAATTGAACGATTTACTGTTGAGGTGTCGCACGTAACATATATGTATATATGTATGTATTTATGTAGATCACATTTAACTGATGGACATGACAGTGAGGAGAGGTGAAATAATATGACATGTGCGGAAAATACAAAAAACATGCGAGCTGGAGTACAAAAGCGTGTTTATTTGATTTGTGCAAGTACAACAATAACAACAAGCAAGACTCCAGCATGCATATCACAATGAACTCCGTGTATATTTCCACATTTATGAGTGTGTGTGTGGAGAGTGTGTGTTTGGAGAGGTGATTAATTGCGCAGATAGCGTGTGCAACTAAAATGCAAGTGAATATATGTATTTGTACAGCATAAAGGTGTGGTCAGATAAGGCAAGTAAAGTGAGTTTGAAGTGTTAAAATTAAAATTTCAATTAACTCGAATATCATTTTTCACTGTTCGCGTTCTAAAAACTGCTTGTTAAGACCGTGTATGAGCTTTTTTTATTTCTAAAAAGTGAAATTTTAGGAATCTACTTTCCGATATCCTATTTGCCCAAAATTAATTTTTTCAAAATTTTTTCAAAATTAATTTTGAAAAATTAGTTTTTTTCAAAATTTTTTCAAACTTATTTTTCGAGTGTTATTTGAAAATCACTTTTCCATGCGACTGTCTGATACCACCGTAACACACAAGTTAGCCAATGTAATTGCGCACAATATGACGGAAATGAATTGCGCTGTGCAACTTTTTTGCATTTCAATAGGAAATTAATATTTTGCGCATTCACTTTTCATTTTCCATCTCTTTTTCAATATTTTTTTTATGATATCTTACTTTTGCTACACTCGTGTGGGCAATTGCATATATTTTTTATAATGTACGTAAGTAAATATTTAGATGTGCTGATAACTAAATGGGCGGCACGCACCTCATCACCATCACACATACAACGCACAAAACACTTTTCATTTACAAGTTCACGGCCGACTGACACTGGCTGTCAGTTGTAGAAATATGCAAATTGGATTGGTGATTTGTGATTTGCGCCATTGCGAATAAATAGGCATTTAGGCATTCAGGCGTTCGCATATTTGCATACATGTGCCTGCCAGCCAGCGTACATACATATTTATCTAGTTAAATAGACAGTTATCATTTGCAATTTGGTGTTATATGAGCAATTTAAATGGCACATAAAAGGACTTACAGCCGCTTACACAATTAAATTAATAATAAATTAATATATGTTTGGTTCTTTATTTGAATTGATATTAGCACTTATTTATGTGTCTAACGGGAGTACTGTATATTAAGTATATTATTAGGTTTCATAATTATAGCCTTTTCGCACAGGAGCAATCAATTAATATACAGGATCAATGTGATCAATTAAACGATATTTGCTCGATTAAAGCGATGATTCAGATCGATTTCACTTACAAAATAAAAATATAATTTTTCTACATTAATTTTTAATCGAGAGGAAAATGAAATGCTTCTCTGCGAAACAACAATAATACAATAATAAGGGCTGTCTTTATTGAGAAATAACAATCTGCTGTTCAGACTTACCAACTTTTTATGAAAAGTAAAAACAAAAATGTATAACAGCTGATCGATTATCGAGTAGTCAGCAGTGCAAAAGGCAAAAACTGTTTTCTCACTTAAAATGTTAATTGATCAATTAATTTGGCTGTGCGAAAAGGCTATTACAGCGTTTGTGGACAGGAGCTAATTGATCAATTAAGTGGCCTCTGCTTGATTAAAACGAATATTAAGTTCGATTTACCATACAAAATAAAATATACATTTATTTTTCATTGAATTTTAATGGACATGAAAATCAAATACGTTCTTTGTCTGCGATTGGCTGAATTTGTTTGATAAAAAAACCCTACGGTAGATGTCGCTGCTACAAATATTAATCAGCTGTTGAAAATTACCAACTTCTTATGAAAAGCAAAATCAGCAAAATGTTTAACAGCTGATCGATTATCGAGTAACCGGCAGTGCGAAGGGCAAAAAATGATTACTCAATTAACATTTTAATTGATCAATTAATTAATTTGACTGTGCGAAAATGCTATTAGGCTTTGGGGTTTTAAAATGATGACACTGAATTGGTGCTCTAGGTATTCACCAACATGATAGCTCCAGAGTATGATATTTTTGCTTTCCTAATGATTTTTAGTAACAGCTTAAAAATTATAAAGATGTGTAGTATATAGAATTATAAATATAAAAGTGCTTTTAGAAGTTTATCCGACTGTCCATCTAACCGAGTTAGATTTATAGTGAGTAAAAACTTAATTATGTTGAAGATGAAACTTGATACTCAAGTTCCTAGACTCTGTGCCGAAATTTTACGGGATTAAACTGGTAATGTCTACAAAATAGAATTATACGAAAACTTTAGAGAGCGTCCCTTTTAATAGAACAAGAATAACTTTACTAAAGTTTTGACTGTGAGCACTATAATATGATTATTAAATACATTTAATTAAATTCAATAAAATTGAAAATTGCACTTAAAAGTTCACTAAAAAGCTTTAAATACTACCTTCAACAACATACTGTCATTATAACAGCGATAACTGCACATTAAGTATATAAAATATGTATTTTAACATAAAGCTTTTGAAGCTTATAACTAATATAGCAGCACATATCAAGCCTAAAGCTTTCAAAAGCTTAAATACAAACCGTTAGTTAGTAATGCAAAATTACACTGTTTTGGTTAAAGCTTTAAACATTTAAAGACGCTCACAGTCACCTGTTGACTCAGCTTATCGTTCATTGACACCGAATTCGTGGGCGAAAATCCTTATTATTGACACCAACGCTGATGCGCCGAGTATGTAGACAATTACGAAAAACAATGTGCAGCATGAAATGATTGTGATACTGATACATAGTACATATGTATATGTCTGTAAAAATTAAAGCTTATCAACAGTTAATGGAGGAAAGAAGTTAAATTCCGTGGCATATTCATGTGAGTTTGTACATCTACATATACGATAGCGCGTTAATGTTCTTCTAAGAATATTATTAAAGTAAAATATTCTACTAAAACTAAAAAAAAAAATATCTATATTTTACTTCATCACGAAAATTAATCAATAATAAATATGCCACATTTGAAAAACTCTTAGGGCCTCGTACTTAAAACCGACTAAATTTTATTAAAATACTACAGTAAATAAAGCTACTAAAGAATTTCTCTCACATATTTCCCTTGAGTAAAATTCATTTTCAATTATCGCACATTCTAAACACACACATATATATAAATATATATATAATACATACAAGCCGGTATCTATTACGTTTATCCTCCATTAAATGTTAATCTTTGCCACAGCACTTACATATATGTAATATCTCCTCGCATGCAGACCAATTTCGGGCCTACAAGTAACTCATGTGTATGAAGTGTCAAAGGATAAGAATGTGCTGCCGCCACATTTCAAACACACACTTGACTGCACAAACACACAACACGTGACGGCGGTGAATTACGCTTCAATGCATAGGAATGAATGTGTATGTGTATGTGTGTAGACATATGTTGGCATTCGTGCTTTTGCAGTTATGTGACAGATTGAATGCCTCTTTGTTTCTCGTTTTTTGTTTTTTTTTTTTTTTGCTTCTGAGTATTGTACTTTAGTGCTACTGTAGGTTGGGTTTAATAATGGATACGTCTGCGTGACTGCACAATTTATTTGTTATTAAATCTCGCATCTAAAGTGTCCTGTTGCGCAAAAAAAATATCACAAAAATATGTTTTATGCTTCATTTATTAAGTAATTGATTTTTTTCAATTTCAAATAATTGTAATTAAATTAAAGTCACAACATTTTTACTCGCGCTGGCAACATGTTGCACAGATCCTAATAGTTTTGGTTAGGTTAGGTTTGAACCGTTCAAGATTAATATGAAGTTTTATATATAAAAATTATCAGGATGAAGAGACGAAAGGATTTTTCGAATAACACTTCGGCCGTCTCTTATTGGGATTGAGTGAAAATTAAACTATCTTGACAACTCTTGGTACATATTCATATACATTATTCTTGACATTGTAAGGAATCCGGTATGAGAGATAGGAAAATTAGACCGTTATCACGTCCACTAATTCCCGTTATCCTAAAAAAATTAAAAATCTTCAATGCAATAATGTAGAAAAATATATATGTTGTTATTGAAAAATGGGCGTGGCATCACCATATCTCATGAGCTAGTAAATTTATATTAAATTCCATATCATTACCATAAAATGGATAAAAATTAGTAATAAATACAATTTCATTTCTAAAAAATAATGAATTAGCTTTCTAGCCGACATAAACTTGAAATTATCATGAAATATAATTCCATAGAAGAAAATAATTTCATTTGCATATGCAAGACTGTGCCAGTTTCTCCGAAATTATTCTCAAAAGGGCAACAATACTGCAGTTAATCAAAAGGAATGCTAATTACGAAATTGGATTTACAAACAAAGAGCGAAATTCCACCTTGCGCAAGTAAAACGCAACAACAAAGAAGGACTAAGCAAATTGTTAGATGCGGGTATACAGCAGAAACGAAATACAATTGCAAGCAAGGGACTCACAACTGACATGCAGGCACACTTCAGGAGTGGATATAAACTGAGTTTTGCATATAGTTTTACAGTTATAATCAAAAGTTTATTATATGATTATACAGGAAACATTCCAAGGAAAATTAAAATTTAAAATGTTGAACTTTTTAGACGCTTAGAATAATGAAGAGAAAAAAATCAAGCTTTGTCTCTACTTTATCTGTTTTCAAAAATATTTTCATGCACTTTTTATTGCTTTTTATCAAATACTCCTATACTCTATTGAACTCTTTGGCATGCAAGGACACCTAGCCTTGGTGAAAACAGTATTCAACGAAATCAACAACAAAATCAAAGTTACAAATGACCAGTCGTCTCTGCAAGAAGGAGGTCAACAGACGGCGCACATGGCAACCCGCATGGAGATGCAGTGCCAGCTGTGCTCGTCTGCTGTGTTAATACAAATATTTATACACACACTTTTCTATTGAAATTTGTTGATTTTTCTGGAAATTTTCATATAGTATAAGGAATCCCGATAAACTTGCATAGACCTATACATATATATAAAATGAATATATACAAATACTTGTAGCTTGTGTCTTAAAGTATATATTTCACGCCGTGAAACAAATTGGTGGTAAGTGAGCAATTGCCAAAGCACAGCAAGACAGCTAAAAGCTCAGTTGTAGTTGAAAAAAATGAAAATTCTTAAATTTTTGTAGATGATAATTAGTTCAACAGCGCGAGAAAGTGGGAAAATCTATATATCTTAATATATGTATTTAAAAGTAGAATAAAATATTTGCTCATATTCTCAAGCATTAAATAGCTTGCAAATCATATTACCAACATAAAATTTATGTTCAAACAGAAACTGCAAAGATTCTACTTTATTTACTCAGCCATGGCGCACACTGCGCTATAAATTGGGTGCTAGACAAACGGGCATTGCAGCACCTACATTCTCACATACACATACTGCGCCATTCATCTCGTTAGTAGCATCACACATTTTTTTATGCATTTCCCTTTCCTCCATGAAATTCGTGAAATAAAATCTCTGCACTCGTCTAGGTCAAAGCATTGTGTGTTATAGACAAATTTATTTGCCCGAAAGAGCTCGAGGACTAACTTAAATACACCAAACATAATTGGACTATATTTACAGCAAATAAACTATGAGTAATGATATGTCTGCCGAAAAAGTTCGGTGCACAAATGGCGGCACACTTACTCACATTACGAGTAGACGCAGCAGCAATGTAGTGTGTAAAAAATTGCCGAAATTAATTTCGTTACAAAATATGTATCCCGGATAATGTAAAATAAATAATTTAGTAGAATAAGTGAAGACTTATAGCGAATAACATTAAAGGTTCAGCGTGTTTTAAACTGTATAAAGTTCATGAGCCTGCCTTTAAATCTCTCATTCACGCTAAAGTTGCTGAGGTATTTAAAAATCGCAATAAAAAACTGGAAGCTGAGCAAAGCTGTCGCAATATTATATTATTAATTACATTCGTGAACCTCTTTGTGTTTGCTTTGCTTATACCGTTATAATTACAAGGTTGTGTCAGCAAATTAATTCCACCCATGCCAAGAAGCGTGCAGGAAAATATTATTACTGTTAATTAGTCTACCAACAGCTCAAGCGTGAGGAGAGGTGAATGTTTACATTCTTGTGACAAATTGACACTTTCTCGTACAGTGGGATTTTTCGTGAAAAACCTGGAACAAATTTTTTTTTGTTAAATTATTTAAAATCTTAGGTATCATAACATATACCGTAGAAAAACGATACAGTTAACAATTTAACTGTAAATTTTCATTGATAAAGCTATAAATATTAAATACGATAAAAAAGACAATAAGAGGAAGAAGAAGAAATATATGCTCAGTTGAAATCGCCAGTCAGCTAAAGTCATAACCCACACGTCACTATTGACAGTCATCGTATTGAAGTTATAGACGATTTCTTAAAACCAGCTAAATATACACAACAATGTTTCGAAATCCAACCTAAAACAACATGCGACTTTGAACTGTCAAAATTATGAAATAAAGACCTCTGGAGCCGAAAGAAAAGTATTTATATTTCCCTATATGAAATTATAACATTTGATGGGACGAGCTTAGAGTTGTTCAAGAGAAATGCTCTAGAGGAATTTAGGGACCTCAATATGATGTTCTATATATGAACTTAACTTACTCTTTCGAACTGATTCCAACTTATGACAAGAAGAAGTCTTTGAAAACTTTGCCCAAGAGGGCCCCGATATTTATAGCGCAAAAAAAAGTCAAAAATGATGCAAATGACAAAATAATGAAATCTCGAGTTGACTTTCCAAATGTTCCACGAAAATTTTAACTATTCGTGAGATCTTCAATCTTAAAGAGTCCTTAGATTACACATTGAAAGTCTTGTGGTCGACCCAAGCTAAGTATATTTTTTCAGGAAGTTGATTATACGTTTAGCCCCGATACATTACTTTTGAAACAACTTCAAGAATCACCGTTATTTTCTCGATAAATATTCGAACTTTGACACAAACGACTTAAAGTAAAGAAATACAATATCCGTAATCAAGAATTCGAGATTTTTTTCAAAAATTTCACTGGAGAATTCTACGTTTCTTTAGTTTAAGTTGTTACTGTTCTCCATTATTAGCTAACTTTAATATTCTTATAGGAATTTGTGCATGTTAGCATGATTTTTAGAGACTATTTCGAGATTTCGATGAGGAGTGCCGTCTCGCAGCGGAGAGAAAACAGACTGCCTACCTCGCAACGTTGCAAACGACCACAACACGTGCGGGATGGGATAGATACCGAGAGCTGAAGAGGGAAGCGAGACGCATCTGCAGACAAAAAAAGAAAGAGGCCGAAATGCGTGAGTACGAAGAGCTTGAGAAGCTGGCAGACAGAGGGAATGCTCGAAAATTTTATGAAAAAATGAAGCGACTTAACGAAGGTTTCAAGACCGGAGCATCCTCATGTAGAGACCAAGGTGGTAATCTGGTAACCGATGTCCAGGGCATACTGGGATTATGGAGGGAACACTTCTCCGACCTGCTGAACGGCAGTGAGAGTACAACACCAGGAGATGGCGAACCCGATCCCCCAATCGATGACGATGGAACAGATGTTCCATTACCCGACCATGAAGAAATTCGAATAGCAATTACCCGCTTGAAGAACAACAATGCAGCGGGGGCCGATAGATTGCCGGCAGAACTATTCAAATACGGCGGCGAAGAACTGATAAGGTGCATGCATCAGCTTCTTTGCAGAATATGGTCGGAAGAAAGCATGCCTGACGATTGGAATCTCAGTGTGCTCTGCCCAATCCATAAAAAGGGAGATCCCACAATCTGCGCCAATTACCGTGGGATCAGCCTCCTAAATATCGCATACAAGGTTCTATCGAGCGTACTGTGTGAAAGACTAAAGCCCACCGTCAACGAACTGATTGGACCTTATCAGTGTGGCTTTAGACCTGGAAAATCGACAACTGACCAGATATTTACCATGCGCCAAATCTTGGAGAAGACCCGTGAAAAGAGGATCGACACACACCACCTTTTTGTCGATTTTAAAGCTGCTTTCGACAGCACGAAAAGGAGTTGCCTTTACGCCGCGATGTCTGAATTTGGTATCCCCGCAAAACTAATACGGCTGTGTAAATTGACGTTGAGCAACACCAAAAGCTCCGTCATGATTGGGAAGGACCTCTCCAAGCCGTTCGATACCAAACGAGGTTTCAGACAAGGTGACTCACTATCGTGCGACTTCTTTAACCTGATGCTGGAAAAAATTATAAGAGCTGCAGAGCTAAACCGAGAAGGTACAATCTTCTACAAGAGTGTACAGCTCCTGGCGTACGCCGATGATATTGATATCATCGGAAGCAACAACCGCGCCGTTTGTTCTGCTTTTTCCCGCATGGATAAGGAGGCGAAGCGAATGGGTCTGGAGGTGAATGAGGACAAGACGAAATATCTCCTGTCATCAAACAAACAGTCGGCGCATTCGCGTCTTGGCTCCCACGTCACTGTTGACAGTCATAACTTCGAGGTCGTAGATAATTTCGTATACCTGGGAACCAGCATCAACAACACGAACAATGTCAGCCTTGAAATCCAGCGCAGAATAACTCTTGCCAACAGGTGCTACTTTGGACTGAGTAGGCAATTGAACAGTAAAGTCCTCTCTCGACGAACCAAAATCAAGCTCTACAAGTCGCTTATCATTCCCGTCCTGCTTTACGGTGCAGAAGCTTGGACGATGTCAACATCAGATGAGACGACACTAGGAGTTTTCGAGAGGAAAATTTTGCGTAAGATTTATGGTCCTAAGAACATTGGCAACGGCGAATACCGCAGACGGTGGAACGATGAGCTGTACGAGTTATACGACGATATTGACATAGTTCAGCGAATAAAAAGACAGCGGCTACGCTGGCTAGGTCATGTTGTCCGAATGGACGAAAACACTCCAGCCCTGAAAGTGTTCGATGCAGTACCCGCCGGAGGAAGCCGAGGAAGGGGAAGGCCTCCACTCCGTTGGAGGGACCAGGTGGAGAGCGACCTGGTTACACTTGGGATCTCCAACTGGCGCCGAACTGCGAAGGAGAGAGAGAGGTGGCGCACTATCGTCGATTGGGCTATAACCGGCTAAACGGTTGCAACGCCAATCACATACATTTCGAGATTTCGAGTTATCGCCACCACTCACATCCTTAGCAAAGCATACTTTTAGGCGTTGAACAAAATTTTCAGAAAATAATATAACCTTTAAAATAACAAAATATTTACACAGTAAATTTTTCGAACGAAATAGCAAAAATTTACACACTGTAATACTGCCAAAATATATCGAAGCCTCAAAAAGCCAAATTTCTGAAAATTTTTACACGCGCGTGCACACACATACTAATGAAGACCTATTGCCACGTTGTTGTATAATATTTAACCTACCACAAATTGTGTACCTTCAGTTAATTGATCAAAGGACGTAAAATTTTCAAATATGCTTGTGAATATATATGTATGTAGGTATCCAAGACAGCGAAACGTGCCTTAACTTAATTAACTCAATTGTTTTTGGCAATCAACGCAGAAATATTGACAATTTGTGGGCGATTAAAGCGTAACCGAGTTACGTGCTCGTCAAATAATAATTTACTTGTGAATAAAATTGATTTTTTATAGCGAATTGGATTAAAGGTAATGACTTTCACTTTACTTTTGATTGGACTTGTATAGTTCGAGCAGGTGATGTTATGGCCGCAGCAAACGACATAAAACATCAATAGAGGTGGAAAGCAATAAGTCATAATTTATACCAAAGCGGAATGAAGAATAATTTCTGACGCTTTTTTATGAGTGCTTCAAATTTCTAGAAAAAGCCTAAGCATGCAATCAAGCAATTGAATTACCAAACTCACTTTTAATACCAATATTTGGCAATCTCATTTATCAAAAAAAAAAATTCCATTTATCAAAATAAATATTTCCAACCATCCTTTAAGTACACAATTTCGCTATTGTGTGTGACGTAAAGATAGATAAATTAGTTTCTGTCAATTTCATTTTTTCCACCGCTACTTTTTACAACACTCACTCCGTCGCACATAAAACGGTCGCTCCCCACACACCATGCATCTAATCAATTAGTAGTACGAGTATGACCAATAAAATTGGAGCAAGGCCAACACTTTACGTACTAGCGCGTAAGCAATGGCTGGAGTAACACAGTTTCCACGAAAGCATGAGACAATAAGCACGCTTCGGACACTTGACGTCCTTGCCATATACCAACGCGTACATTGTGCCGCGCCGTCCTTGGCGGGTCACATGAAATTGCGTGTCCATTGAAGCGATCAACGACACTCCGAAATGACTAAAGAACTAAACTGACTGCTCACTTTACTCGCTTGCAGTAGCTTTCGGAGATGAGCAGACGCGTTTATAGTTGAGTGTATGTGTGTGCAACAAATATTGCCCGCCGGCTTTTGATGGTTGACTATTTTGGCTTGTGCCTGTAATTAATCAAGAAATATTACAACAACAGCTAAAGCAACAACTTAGTTTGCGTTTATAAAATTCAATTAGGGCTTATTAATGCAACTACGCGTCTTAGTTGCTTACTTACGAGTTCCCTTGAATAGATAATGTCGTCCAATAGACGAGAGAGTTTGTCATTTATGGCAGTTAATGCCTACACCATCTTTAGCTTAATTACATTAACTAGAAATATGCGAGTCTTGCGAATGCTTGTCGATTTATTACTTGTTTTTGACGAGTTATTGCCTTGTTTGCAGAACTTTTGCCTTTTTGAGCTCCCTTTCTCTCTCTCTCAGATGGCTAAATGTTAGAGTTATTACTCATCTTTAATGACAGTAGTTTGATTAGAGTTTAACACGAACCGTAGGTTTCTTATTGCTAGAAAAGTCGAAATTTGTTAACCGATTTCCATTTCAGCCTTGTATTCTTCTCAATTATTAACTAATCTTGAAATTCGTCTCATACTTTTTAAAAAACAGACATATTATATTATTACGAAAATTAATTAGTATTCCAGCAATAAACCTATATATTTGTTGGCAAATATCTCCCTTACGCTTTTTTGCTCTTTATACAATGCTTTATAAAAAATGTTATATTGATTGGATTTAGTTAAAATATGTGTCGTTCAATAATCTGTTTCCATCTAGACGGCAACTTCATAATACTCCCCTCGCAGAAGCCCCCCTCCTTATTTGCGAAGAACTCGGATAGCCACTTTTCATAAGCCTCTTATGAGTTCAACTTTACACCACCAAGGACGTTCATGAACAGGAACAGGTGGTAATCACTCGGCGCTATATGGTGGATGCGATAAAGCCTCCCATCCGAGCTCCCGTAGCTTCTGACGAGTCATCAACGAAGTGTGTGGTCTGGCGTTATCCTGGTGGAACACTATACCCTTCCTGTTGGCCAATTCTGGATGCTTCTGGCCGATTGCCTGCTTCAAGCGGTCCAGTCATTTGCAGTAGATGGTAAAATTAAGCGTCTGGCCATATGGGAGCAGCTCAAGAGGATGATTCCCTTTCAATCCCACCAAACACACAGCAAAACCTTCCTGGCCGTCAATCCCGGCTTGGCCACTATTTGGGACGATTCACCGGACTTCGACCACGACCGTTTTCGCTTGATATTGCCGTATGTGATCCATTGCGTCAAACTCGATAAACATCTTTCATGTAGAAATACTAGGCCTACTAGGATCTCTATGATACAAATAAACCACAATGAGAGGGTAGAGAGAGTACTGATTTACTTAAAGATTTAGAAAATGTATTGGATAAACCGTAATCTTGAATGTATCTCTAATATTTTAGTTTCTATCCCCGGCTGTCTAGCCGGAATACTTATTCATGAATTCATCACAGTCAAGAGCAAATCCACTTGTAACTTGAGAGACTAACTTTGATCAAGAGAAATTATATAGGAACATATATATACAATAACAGATCACGGAAGCCTTTGACAAAAATTATTGTCTCCTACAAAATCTATATTTATCCTGATAAAGAAGCGGAGCATTTGAGCAAATTAATAGCATTTTACATATCCTCCTAGTAATTACCAAAACCAGTACAAGGTCAAGTTTAATAAAAATTAACGGCACTCTGCAATTATACGTGTTCATGCTTTTATATAGTCGTCTGCTGCGAAGTAATGAGCATATAAATGTCTTATCGTCTATTTCGATACATGCAAATGAAGAAACATTAAGCTACTAATAATACGAAGAATTGCATTTGCGTGCAAACAATTTCTCACGAAAAACTAATAAAAATTACTCACACACATGAATGAATTACTCGAAAGTCATTTAAAAGCGATGTCTAAGCATAACTTAGACACATATATGCTTCTGTAAAGACACAAATGTCTGCCTATAAATTACCTAACGCACTCACTCACACAGCGACACATTGACATTGAAAGTGAACGGCATATCCGGCAAGGATCAACATAGTCGGGACACACACACACACATACTTAAAGGCAGACATGTTGGCATTTTTGCTAATTTGCCATTTACCTGCTCGCAGAAACTTTGTCTGCAGTGAAAAATTGCTGTGCAGCTAATGTGGTAGGTTCGAAAACGGCGCAAAAGGTAAGCAATCAATATTTACTTTTACGCCTCAATCAATGTCGCCAGCCGAACGCAAAGGACAACAAAGACTCATATGTTCGAAGTGTTTTTACAAACAAATGTGTGAGGAAATTTCTAAAAGCTGTTGCGCAGTACCATTCAGATTAATCGCTGCTCATACATAAAAACTTCTACTTTTATGCAAATTTCTGCCTTTTATTGGATTGCGCAGTTAGGCTGCTCGAGAGTATCACATGTCAATCAAATTTCTTTTACCTTGAATTGCTTTAGAATTTGAGTATAAAATTTGTCAATGCAATTGAGCTCAATACAATTTGTAGAAGTTTTTTTTTATGTGTAGATGTGTTTGTTTACACAAAGATGGTGATTTAAAGTTAAAGTGGCTTTATAAGGCAATACAGTGTGCCTTGAGCGCTTTTGCCAAGCGTTGGAGAGTTTCGAATATAATAAACTTGGCTTGATATTCAAACAGACTGACAACAAAGTTTTAATAAGAGTGCAACGCTCCAAGACAGCGAGCAGTTAAAGAGCGAATCGATGACGGCTAATAATTCCATTTCATGTTTAAATATATTCACTAAAGACTCAGCAGGTGGGTGACCTATTTTCAATAGAAATAAATTGTTAACGATCTGAAAATAAGTCTAGATCGGAGTCTAACATAGAAAAGTTTAGAATGAGTTTAATTAATATTTATTTTTTTTTTATTCACCCACGATTTTAAAACTATATTTATTATGACGAATATTAATAATTATTTAAAAAAAAAAAACCAGCAATACCAACTCTACTCTAAACACTATCCCTTTAAAATATTCCATTAACTGACAAATGGCGCCACTAAGACCTCACACACAAATGTAACTAACTATACTATATAGGAATAAATTTGTCAACAATGACTCTGTATTTGCTTTACTTTTTGACACTTCAATATAAATGCAAACATACCAAATGTCAACAAAGTAATAAGGGATATAATATTCAAATGGATATATTTCTATATACACCAGCACAGCACAGTGGTCTAAAGCAGAATAAGAAGAAGTATCGAAAATTGTAGAGTCTTCCAATAACCACTGTGTCACTTAAAAAAAACTCTGCGCTAAGAGAGGGAGAGAGAGGGGGAGCCCAAGCTGCGCTTTATGGATTCGGATGACAAATATTATATCAAAACCTATACCGAACAACTACTTTTATACACTTTCAGTCGAAAAACAGAGGAAACGAGGAGAAAACCCTCCTAAGGGATATCTCGCATTAAGATAATCAAAATTTATGAAAGAAGATGCCAAGTAATTGAAAGAGAATCTGCCTTAAACATAACATAACATTCGTCATAAAATTATGGTTCTATAATATCGTTGATCTCATGAGTACTAAAAATTGTTTTTTAAAAATAATCGATAATCTAAAACCGTCGTTTTATCAAATAAAAATTAATTATCGAGAAATAATCGAAAACAATAGTTTTACGGATATGAAATGAAAACTCGAAAATAATCGATAATTAAAAACTGTATTTTTATAGATTTAATATGAGGATTTTTTATCGGAAATAATCGATAACAAAACAACTATCTTTTTTTCATTTTATTGAGCGGATTAAGTACAAGGAGAATCAAGCTATATTTTCAAATTTTGGATGAAAATTAGAGTGGAATCACTCAGTAAATTGGCCATCTGCCTACAAAGAAGATCAAATTTAGCGTATTTGGTAGAATATTCTACGAAATATTTGTGAGCTTTTTGATTATAAGGCAAATTAACTTGCCAGTTGTTCTGTGTAATACATATTTCGATGTACTGCATGCGTATATATTATGAATATATTCACCGTAATATGCATATCACTTTCACTTATTTAAGCTACCAAAAACCAAAATTCTGTCCCAGTTTAGCACATAACTAATATGAATATTTCTCTAGAATTTCATATATTTTCTATATTTTATTTCGTATTTATTTTATTTCAACATTTTTCCAGAATATTTCTACACCAAGTAGCAGCAACAAAGAGCTTAAAACCAAATCAAATGCAAGTAAATGCACATACAAATTGAGTTCAACAACTTTTCAGTAAAATTTCTGCTACACTGACCCTGCAACAACTGAGGACTATTCAATGCATAGTTGCACAGACAACAACAACAACAAGAATCGCATATAAATAAAAGGGAAAATGTTGAAATTTACAATTTGAGTTGTTGACAAGTGATTGCTTGCATTGTTAGTTTGCTGATAAGCAACAAAAAACGAAACGAAAAGAACAAATGCCAAAACAACAAAAAAAAGTTGAAGCGAAAATAAATTTAATACCACAACTAACATTTGCACAGCATTGTTTGCGATTTTTATTTTGTTTTGCATTTTATTATTATTTTGAAAGTATGCTTGCACTGGTATGCTGATAACTACATGTCCACCCACAAGCAACTTCAAGCCACATGAATACTTTTACATTTATATTATATATTCTATATATGTGCTCGTGTCTATTCAAATGCACTCAGCTCTATATGCTTTCACTCAAGTTGACAGTGCCACATAACACTACATACCAACACATGTGCATACATGCTCATACATTAATGTTGTTGTTGGTGTGTTTTGGTTGTGTGCATTTCAGCAAATTTTATGCTTCAAATAATTTTATTAAATTTTTGTTGGTTAGACGTGAGAAAAATAACGGTGTAAGGCCATTACTTCAAGGATATGTATGTAAAAAAATGATGAGAAAGCAATTTTCTGCACAGGCGACGTTCTGATTTCTACGCATTAAGGTTAATGGTTGTCTTCCATGGAAGGAAAATATAATATATAAATATACAGCTTAAAAATATGAATTTAATAATATTTATTTGATATTTAAATTTAAAATAAATGCATAGGTATACATGGCGTATGAGTAACCTCAGTCATGTTGTATGTACTAGGCGTATGAGTAACATATGTATATCATAGTTTACATCTTCAAACCTTAGAAAATCCATAAATACAAAGTATATAAAATAATTTAAAGCTAAAAATAGTCTTGTAAAATTTTGCAGATAAATAATTCCACAAGTTCAACAGTTGTATAATAATTCAAGCCAACGCAATTGCAGTTGTGGATGCATTTCTGCAATTCATATACCTACACACATAGTCAAACTTAGCCTGCTGCTGCACACACGATGCAACTATGTGTGCCCATATTACTATGGCTTGCTCTATTTCACTGTTGAGTGCATACAATGCTCACCTAATCAGCTTAAGTTCTTACAACAAATACATCAAAGTTGAAAATAACATTGTGAACTCGTTTTCGTTTTGTTTTTGTTTCCTTTGTTGTTATGCCAATTGCTTTTTGGATGGCTGCCATAACTGTTTGCTGCATGTAGAAATTTTATAGATATGCTTTTAGCTTAATTGAATATGTGATTGCAGTTTTTAATTAATATTTTTCATAGCTTTTGTTCGAAAGAGGCTTTATGAGAAATTGAAATGCAATCAATCACTTTAGTTTTAAGACTGTGGGCAAAAAAAAATCCTTTCCATATGGTTAAACTGGAACTTTTTTAACAAATAATGGATTGTAATATAAATAATTGAATATGAAAAAGTTAGTTTCAAGGTTTCAAATGTGTGCAATATTTTGTAGGTTACTCATACGCACTGTATGCCTATGAATTTTTATTTGAAATGTAAGGTTCATTGTAATTTGCCACTCAGAGAATACAAAATTTGGAAAAAAGTTTTTACTATATATTTATCTATCTTTTTAATCACGATTGAACAAGTTCTAAAGCTTTCATCGTAGATAGTTCCTGCATATAGAACTAATATTTTATCATCAACGAAAGTGTTATTAAAATCTTGTCAACAAAGACAAAGAAAAAAGAAATTTCGAGCTTTCATGAAGCTTAAACCATTGAAAAAGTTGAAAGTTCACAAAAAAAGCTTTCACGTGTTTTAAAATTTAGTTTTTTGTTAATGAGTTTTTTTTTTAATATTGACATTATTATTTGAGTGAACTAAACACAGTTTGTATGTAACAAGATAGCTTTCACTTGAATGATGAAAAAAACTTGTAATTTTTTCTTCAGCGCCAATATTTTTTCAATGAAAATGATATTAAGTCTTGTCAACAAGGCCAAGAAAAAAAAAAAAGAATTTTCATAGCTTTCATCAAACTTAAAGCTTTGAAAAATTTAAAAGCTCGCAAACAAAAGCTTTCATGTATTTAAACCTTAATTAGTAGGTATGAGTTTTCTTTAAATATGAACATTATTATTTATCTTTTTCACCTGCAACTTGAGTGAACTCAACACCGTTTGTAAGTAACAGGTTTACTTTCACTTGAATAATTTAAAAAAAAAATTAATTTTTTTCTTCAGCGCCAATATTTTATGATCAATGAAAATGTTAAAAATCTTAACAACTAAGACCAAGGAAAACAATAAATTTCAAGTTTTCACGAACCTTAAAGCTTGAAAAAAGTTGAAAGCTCTCAAGAAAAGCTTTCATGATTTTTAAAGCTTAGTTTTTAGGGATGAGTTTTCTTGAGTGAACATATCGTAGTTTGTAAGCAACAGGTTAGCTTTCACTTAAAAGTTTAGAAGAAAACCCAATATGTACAAGGTATTTACAGAGAAAAAATTGGGACTTCGTTGTAAAAGTTGTCGCCAAATCACATTCAATTTTATTGATATTTAATATTTTGACATTAATCAAACTCACTTTACGCCTTGAAAATGGCTTCTCCAAAAAGCGATTTTGGTCAACAAGCAAATCACAAAACTCACGCAGCAATTGTCATTTGCGCGTCTGGACGCAACCATTTTATTGGCAAAACTTGCCGCAATATTTATTTCTCGAAAAATAAAAGAAAATATCACAATATTACTTACAATTCAAAGGAATATTTTGCAAACAATGCACGCACAGTTATTAACATGAAGATTTCGATCATAATAAAGTATGTGGGATTTCATGTTGACAAGTACATATATTAAAGCAGCACATATAAAAGCGCAAAAAATCTGTAGAAAATACGCAATCAAAGCATAATGCGCAAAAATTATTTATTTACCATAAAGTCAAGTCAAGCGCTGTGAGAAGGCGAACGTACTAAGCACAGACGGACAGGCAGAGAGACAGTTTAACTGACAGACTTAATACAACAGACGTAAAAAGTTGCCGCCACCAGATAAATACTGACAAGGAATACACTCCTATATATATATGTATATGTATAAATATTTTTATATATAAGAAAATGAAGTCAAGATAAGCGCCAACAGCGCAGTGACCGCGTGGCATCAGAGCATTTGCATTTGAATGTCAAAAACTTTGGCATTATATACAAATCCGCAAAGTAAATTCATCGAATAAGCAGCTGCAGAGAGATGCAAAGGGAAGAGAGTATACGCGTGCTGCGTGTAGGTCACAGCAAATAGGTGCCATGAGCATTGTTTTCAACAGACACTTCGCTGTTCATTACTGTTTTTGTCATTTTTAATTTTTTGTTTTTGATTATTTTTTTTGTTTTTCCGGTTTCTTCGCTAGAGTTTTCGTTCCTCACTTTCACATTTATTTTTGTTAACTTTTAATAAACACACAGCAATTTATAATTTGATTAATATACGTTCTCTTATACTTCATATCATCGTTTCACTAAAGTCTCAAGTCATTTTTCCCATCACATTACATTATTATGCTTTTTAATGGCATCTTTCAGGCGCATATATATCATATAACCGTATACACTCCTTCACTTATTATATTTTATATACTTATATAATTGTATGTATGCATTAATAATGAGCCAAAGTGCCATTTGCGCCAGCGTGTGCACATAATTGAAGAATTTAATGACAAAGTTTAGCTAATGTGCTGCTGAATGACACAACTGAGCGTTGATTTTCATTATATTTCATTTTGTTGGTTAATTATTAAAAATGACGGGAGATTAAGGCGGTGCAGTGGTTGTGTGTAGTTGATACTGTAGTATTCTAACCATAGAATATAAAGTAAATGGTTTTGATAATTATAAAAAAGAGGCTTGTGAGCTTCAAAGTGCAACTTTTTTTCATTTAGTTAAAGTGCTTTCTCAGCTTAAAGCTTTCTAAATATAATTTAAAGACAATTAACCACTCTCCCTTTAGAATATTTTTGATCTATATTGATCTTATTTCCTTACATTCTTCTTCTTCTTCTTGACTGGCGTAGATACCGCTTACGCGGTTATAGCCGGGTCCAAAACAGCGCGCCACGTATCCCTCCATCTGGCAGTTTGGCGCCAATTGGTTATACCAAGCGAAGCCAGGTCCCTCTCCACCTGGTCCTTCCATCGGAGTGGAGGTCTCCCTCTTCCTCTGCTTCCACCAGCGGGTACTGCATCGAATACTTTCAGAGCTGGAGCACTTTCATCCATTCGAACAACATGACCTAGCCAGCGTAGCCGCTGTTTTTTTTATTCGCTGGACTATGTCTATGTCGACGAATAACACATACAGCTCATCGTTCCATCGTCTGCGGTATTCGCCGTTGCCAATGTTTAAGGGACCATAAATCTTTCGCAAAACCTTTCATTCGAAAACTCCTAGTGCCGTCACATCGGATGTTGACATCGTCCACGCTTCTGCACCGTAAAGCAGGACGGGAATGATGAGGGACTTGTAGAGTTTGGTTTTTGTTCGTCGAGAGAGGACTTTACTTTTCAATTGCCCACTTAGTCCAAAGTAGTACCTGTTGGCAAGAGTGATTCTGCGTTGGATTTCTAGGCTGACATTGTTATTGCTGTTAATGCTGGTTCCCAGGTAGACGAAATTAACTACAACTTCAAAGTTATGACTGTCAACAGTGACGTGGGAGCCAAGACGCGAATGCGCTGACTGTTTGTTTGACGACAGGAGATATTTCGTCTTGTCCTCATTCACCACCAGACCCATACGCTTCGCTTCCTTATCCAGTCTGGAAAAAGCAGAACTAACGGCGCGGGTGTTGTTTCCAATGATATCGATATCATCGGCGTACGCCAGGAGCTGTACACTCTTATAGAAGATTGTACCTTCTCTATTTAGCTCTGCAGCTCTTTTTTTCCAGCATCAAGTTAAAGAAGTCGCACGATAGTGAGTCACCTTGTCTGAAACCTCGTCTGGTATCGAACGACTCGGAGAGGTCCTTCCCGATCCTGATGGAGCTTTTGGTGTTGCTCAACGTCAGTTTACAAAATATATTTTTTTAATATCAAACACAGCTTTATAGAATAAACTTAATGCATCCAATTCAACTAGCCAATCTAAAGCTCCAGAGTATCTCAAAAATACAAAAACTACATTAAGAATAAGCTAGACTCTCTGCTGGCACCTTAAAAGAACACAGAATAACTTTAAGACATATTCAAGAATGTAATAAATGAGGTTGTCTTCGAAAACTTCATCTTGCTTACAAAATACTAGAGAGGTCAATCAGCTTTGCTTTAAGTTTTTTCTTAAACGAGGCACACGAGGCAATCTGAAGAGCTTATAAAGAGAGATACCGTCTACACAACAGTCGTTTCAACATAACCCGAACTAACCTGGATTTTTAGCCAACCAAGGACTGTCAAATCCGCAAAATTCCTCAAAATTATTGGAGGGATGGTTTTATGCCGCTACAACAACAACAATAGAGGCAATAATCCTAAACTGAAACAGCAAAATTAATTGATCAATCAACATTTTTATTGAGAAACCTTTTTTGCCTTTTATACTGCCGGCTACTCAATAACCGAACAGCTGTTATACATTTTTATTTTTTTCTGGTCGTAAGAAGTTGGCAAGTTTCATCAGCTGATTGATATTTTTAGCAGCGACATCTACCGTAGCTTTTTTTATCAAAAAATTCAGCCAATCGCAGACAAAGAACGTATATATAATTACAAATATAGTCTTTGTCGCAGAGTTGCATTTCATATTCAAGTCGATTAGAATTCAACTAAAATTTAATGTAGATTTTTGTTTTGTATGGTAAATCGATCTTAATAAGAGTTTTAATCGAGCAGAGACCGGTTAATTGATCAATTATCTCCTGTGTGAAAAGGCTATTAGATTCGCTTTCAATGGTTTTAATCAAATATCTAATCATTCATTGTGACAAGATGAGGCATTGATCGACTAACTCAAATTCCAAATTTATCCGATGTAGTTATTTTCTATATGATACTTTAGTAAAGTTATTAAAGCCACCCAATATCGCTTAAAGAATACCAAGAATATTATGCAGAACTATCCAAGTCTCAAAATAATCGGTAATGCTGTAGATCACCAAGTTTTTTAAATATATTTTTTTTTTTAATTTTGCTTCTAAATAAAATGGAAATATATTTCATTTCACTCTTCCAACTAATAATTAATAAAATCCCCCGCAATGTTGTTTTAATGAACCACACATTGCAAATGATAACTAAATTACAATTATATGGAAAATATCTAACCTTTATTCAAGCGTGTTTAATTAAAATTTGCATAGCAATCACTGCACGTTAAAATATACAAACTAAATTATGTAAACATACTAATAAACATTTCGATCACATAGTATTCAAATATTACGCATCAACAAATACGAAAATTCAAATTTAAAAATAAAATCGCATGCAACACACTAAACCAACGACAAAACCGCAGCACGGCGTATACGTAACTTTTACGCAGTGACCATTAGTTTAGCAGATTTGCGTGCGTAAATCTGAATTTTTAAATTTCACCAACACAAAATACGCTTACACGTAGTAATATATATACAACGATATTGGTTTTAAATCTACCAACGCTTCACCCTCTTGGATGAGCGACCGAAGCGCTCCACAAACCATTTAACCGCGAATGGCGAGTGTTTTTACAGCCAACGCAAATGTTTCCTTTGTTTCGACAACTTTACATTGTCTGTATATATATTTGTGTATTTTATTGTTGTACCGTTAGCGCTGGTAACAATTCACTGTCGTAGATTTGTTGCGACTTTGGTTTTCATTCTCAACTTTCATCAATTGTCAATGCCAATTGGAATTCCAGCGTAATTTTCGCTTACACATTATTTTATGCGCTATTTGTGGTTGTTGCCACACACATTTGCTTGCTTTTGCATTGTCGTGATTTGTGTTTGTTTTTGTGTGATTTTTAATATTGATTTTCGCTGTGGGTTTTGTGATTATGGATGTAAGTGGATATAGTTTTTGCTTACTCTTAAAGTATGTATGTAAATAATGAGCAGCTCAATGACTTTTAATGAAAAAGTTTTCAATAAAATTAAGGCAAGTGTGAGTGTAAAAAGTTGTTCTAAAGTTTAGTTTTGTTGGTTTCTTTGTTATTTCAAACAAAATTCGGAAATTTTTAATGGCAAATGCATGTTTCTCAAGGTAACTTTGTGCTTTGTTTCAAAAGTGTACTTGATATCATGAATAATCATCTCCATTAATTTATCGGCATTTCTTAGAGCGGCAAACAACTTTTGAAAGTCAAAAAGCAGCAAGCATAACCTTTGAATTTTCATTGTATTTGCTTAAAGGAATAACTTTGATTACAAACTTTGTGTTAATTAGATGATCAGTCATTCTTACAGTCAGTGTTTCACAAGTTCATATAATTTTATAACCATTTTTTTCAAAAACAGCAAGCATTTAACTTTTCAATTAACGGACACCTCTATTAGATGGACACTTCACTTGAGCGAACATCTCTCTTGGGCAAACAAAAGTCGCTCGGCGGTTAATGCCCCTTCAAGAGAGTTTTCACTATATTCGCTTAAATGAGTACCTTTCATTGCAAACTTTTGTGATTTGCTTCAGTGATTGCTTATATTATATACTCCTAGGTGTTTCACAAGTTCATATTTTTTTATTATTTCTTTATTTATTATTTTATATATTCTTGAATTCTGAGAGAATTAATGTTTCACAAGTTCATATAATTTTATTATTATTTTATTATATTTATGCTTGGTTGATTATGTCTGCATTACTGTTTCACAAGTTCATATTATTCTTCTTTATTTATTATTTTACTTATTTTTCGGTAAAAAAAAATCTACTTGAGTCTACAAAGCAGAAAATTTTTGAGTATAAATTTACCTAAATCAAATAGAAAAAGCTCTTTGTAATTAAATTTGTTACCAAAAATCTAAAAAATTTATTTCTTGTCAAAAAATTTGACAAACCTTTTTTATTTTCATGATATTTCTCAAACAAATTTATCAAAATAGTTTACAAATAAGTATGTAGTATAGCATATATGTGCATTTTTCGGTCTACTCTATAACAATCAATCATTTTTAGTCTGATACACTCACCGAGCGTTTGCATTTTCCAATTTCCGTCAATCAAAAACAAGTAAATATTGACAAACTCACATTTCGTTGCACATATGTACGCCAAGAATTTTATTTATTATTTGATTAATAGACTATACGAGGCACAAAAGTAGCATAGATTATTTGAAAAACGCACACATGCTTTCTGGTATGCAAAATTTTCACCTAAAAGCAATTTTCAGTACTTCCCGCATTAAATGCCTTTAAAATTTACACTCAATGTATCAAAATTCCTAATTTCAATTAAATTGCATTCAATTTTGACTTCATCCCATCGTCTAATTAATGAAAACTCCTATTACAAAAACTGTACATAGCAATCAAGCATGTGTCAGCTTACTATGCCTATGCCACATGCCACATGCGAATAATTTAATCCATGAGTGACAGGTGGACTGGGTGTGGACGAATGCAGAAAAATAATTAAATGTTACTCATACGCCATGTATAACCAACTAACAGCAGCTGTCATTATGGCTATGGCGTACGAGTTAAGGATAATATATATGCACAAGCAAGCCTACATTGACAGTTACACGCTTATAATTACATACATACACTCCTGCACAAAATATTATCCACTACATACATAGGTATACTCATATCTACAGTGAAATATTAAGCTAGGTGCAAGTGTACTCTAGCCACATGCAACTACTGCGAATGTGATTAACATGCTACCACGTTACACACATTATGCAACTACGCACACACATATGCATTTGTAAATATTTATTACATGAGTGCCGTATATTGCCTCTGAGCATCGATGAGTTAACTGGCAATTAAGCTGATAAGCAATTATTTGCGTAGCACTTGATTGCCACTTGAATAGCGCAATTTGCGAGTATAACATGCATGATGAGGAAGAGAGCAATTTTTTTTCTTATTTTTTGATGGCGTTAATAACTGTCATAATTATTTGCTTGTGTACACGAGAAAATGTACACACATCTGATGCTTTCATAAACGTTTTAAATGATTAATGAGCTGAATTCTGGAATATATACAAGCGTGTTAGTGCTTGATTGAGTGTAATGTGTAAAGGAAATTAAGGAAGATGGAATAAAATCATTAAATATTTTCGTAAATTGAAGGAATTTAATGTGTTTTGAGATAACTCCTTACATAATTATACTAAAATATATATTATATAATTAGTAATATATACCGAGGAAGGCAAACAAGGTTTAGAAAATTGTTTATTCGGCTTAATAAAGAGTCAGAATCGATTTTATAAATTTTTTGAATTTGAAAAATGATTTCTAAAGCAAAATTTTATCCATCTCTGACACTATAATTATGCCATAATTCACGTGATGGTCTCGGAAACAACGTTCAAGGTCATTAATTGCGCTACACACTCACTTCCTGTACTTTATATATACATATGTATATATTCACACTCATCGAAAAATAATATATGTTGTGTTATGAGAGTCAATGAATATTTTCCCACATTTTTGCTGTTTGATAAGCGCAAATGTTTGTATGTAAGTGCTAATAACTTCCCGATACCTTATACATATATAATATATACATACATATATACAAATACATAGTTATATGTGTAGAATTTTTTCATGCTTGCTTGACATTTATTACGAAACGTTAACATTTTCCGCCAGCCAACAGGCAAAAGTAATTTTCCAGCCATCAGCGAAAATTGCTGAAACAACTTTACTTCTTCACACGTGCTAAACATTGCTGTAGCCATTTTATTTGCATTTTTTTTGTGTGTTTTGTTTCTGCTTGGCTTTCCATTTTAACTGCTGCCAAAATGCTAGCTTGCCAAAGGGTATTCATATGAATATATATAAATATATAATATATATAATAAGCGATTTGCTTAACACAAAACATTTATGACTTTTGTACGTGTGACTGTGTGGCTGTGCGCTATGATTACGGTCTACCGCAACATGCAGTCTCTTGAAGGCGAGCGATTTCACTTTCATTCTCTATTGCGGTCGGTCTTGAATAAATGAATATTTCAATTTGTTTTGCAAGTGTGGACAAATGGTTGAATGATTGGACGACTGCCGTTGGCCGGTTAAATTGTAATGCTTGAATTATGCGGTGGGTTCGGGAGAGAGTATGAGAAGGAAGAGATAATAGCATATTTATTGCTGGAGCAATCATTTTCATACTCCCCAGGGGCTCTTATTAGAGAAGGTTTCCGTAGCCTAAGACAATTTTAAGAGAATTTTAATTAGTCCATCAGTACCCTTGAGACTCAATTTCACATTTAGGTGTTCGAACTACAGAAATTGCATGACAAAAAGTCAAAATATTGCTCAGTTCAATGTGGTTCACTTAGAAGAATGCTAGTTTACCACTATACAAAGTGTGATCTGTGTGTGCTGTAATACGCCTCACAGGGCTCCGAAGAATCGACCACGAGGCCTGAGACACTCTCGTTCATCAATCCGCTAACTTATATACGGATTTTTGTACGATCAGGTACTGTCAAGTACTGTATTTTAGAAATATTTTCTTCCACTACAACAACAATTACAACAACATATTTTGCACTCAGAATATTTCGTTGACCTAGCATCAATATCAATGTAATAAGATTTAAACTAAAAAGTTCATCTAACAACAACAACATTCGCCCACACAAGCCTAAGTTCACTTTATATTCTTAACTTAACCGCTACTACATCACACTTATGGCCTCTTTAACCATAACTTATGTCATAGCTGTTCCCCCAAAGCATAAACTATTCAAAGTGTTGTATCGATTTTCTACAGAAATTCCTTTTATTTCTACTACATTACGTACGAAAACAAAAAGCAACTGTCGTTCGTTGCACATTGCTGCTGTTGTTGTTGTCTTGTTTCGTAAGTTGTTGAGTGAAAAGTTCGAAACTTTCAATGAAATTCAAGAGCAAATCACATAAAATAAAACTCATGAATAATTCAAGCAACAATCCGCAATCCGCAATACTACAACGACTGCCAAAGAAATGTGTAAATCACAACAAATACTACGTGCGCCAATAAGTAGGCGGTATAGGCTTACTACGATTCACGTATATAACTGTAAAATAGACGGTGAATTGTGTGGGTGCCTTAACGCATGGCAGCATCGGAGTCGAGCCCACGTAATTTTGACATTGAACGGTGTATTGACTTAGATACGAATACAAATTGGACTAATGACATACAAATTTATATATATTTACTAACGGTGGAATTCTTAAAAAATATATAAAGCTTCTGTTGAACTTTAAAAGCTCTTGTGGTCCAAGAAGTTGTAATATTAGCGATTAATTCTTCGTTTACTCTTCAGTAAATGATTATTATGATATTATATAGAGAGGTTTGTTGAGGAAAACAGGGTCCCAGTGCAAGCTTGTACTCAGAACTCGAATTCCGTTTTATTTACAAGAAAAAATTTAACTTTTTCTAGATATTTTAATGAGTCTCGAACTAGTACTGTAGCGCTATTGTTTAATTGGAAGATTTTTTTTAATAAATGGTTTTTAATAAATGGAGACCTTCGCTATAGAAGTACTTTCGACAAATTTTATGGTCTATATTCTATCGAGCGTACTGTGTGAAAGACTAAAGCCCACCGTCAACAAACTGATTGAACCTTATCAATGTGGCTTTGGACCTTATCAATGTGGCTTTGGACCTGGAAAATCGACAACTGACCAGATATTCACCATGCGCCAAGTCTTGGAGAAGACCCGTGAAAAGAGGATCGACACACACCATCTTTTTGTCGATTTCAAAGCTGCTTTCGACAGCACGAAAAGGAGCTGCTTTTATGCCGCGATGTCTGAATTTGGTATCCCCGCAAAACTAATACGACTGTGTAAGTTGACGTTGAGCAACACCAAAAGCTCCGTCATGATTGGGAAGGACCTCTCCGAGCCGTTCGATACCAAACGAGGTTTCAGACAAGGTGACTCACTATCGTGCGACTTCTTTAACTTGATGTTGGAAAAAATAATACGAGCTGCAGAGCTAAATAGAGAAGGTACAATCTTCTACAAGAGTGTATAGCTGCTGGCGTACGCCGATGATATTGATATCCTCGGAAGCAACAGCCGTGCCGTTTGTTCTGCTTTTTCCAGACTAGATAAAGAAGCGAAGCGTATGGGTCTGGTGGTGAATGAGGACAAGACGAAATATCTCCTGTCATCAAACAAACAGTCAGCGCACTCGCGTCTTGGCTCCCACGTCACTGTTGACAGTCATAACTTTGAAGTTGTAGATAATTTCGTATACCTGAGAACCAGTATCAACAACACCAACAATGTCAGCCTCGAAATCCAGCGCAGAATAACTCTTGCCAACAGGTGCTACTTTGGACTGAGTAGGCAATTGAACAGTAAAGTCCTCTCTCGACGAACCAAAATCAAACTCTACAAGTCGCTTATCATTCCCATCCTGCTTTATGGTGCAGAAGCTTGGACGATGTCAACATCAGATGAGACGACACTAGGAGTTTTCGAGAGAAAAATTCTGCGCAATATTTACGGACCTCAGAACATTGGCAAGGCGAATACCGCAGACGACGGAACGATGAGCTGCACGAGTTATACGACGACACGCTGGCTAGATCATGTTGTCCGAATGGACGAAAACACTCCAGCCCTGAAAGTGCTCGATGCAGTAACCGCCGGAGGAAGCCGAGAAAGGGGAAGGCCCCCACTCCGCTGGAGGGACCAGGTGGATAGCGACCTGGTTACACTTGGGAGTGGTGAAGTATCGTCGATTCGGCTATAACCGGCTAAACGGTTGCAACGCCAATCACATAGATATTCATGAGAAGCAGGAATATATAAAGATATACCAATTTTGGTATAGGAAAGCTGATACGGTTAGGTTTCTGCAACATATTTGGGCAACTTTCATACCTTAAGTGATCCAGCGGCCGATAGGAATTCAAATTGGAGACAGTGGTTTGACACTCTAATCTGCATACTTTAGAATTTCAATCCTCTCAAAGTGAATATTGGAACGAATTCAGGTCTAAACATATACAAAATAACTGTTCCATCAGGAAATTAATCAAAAACTAAATTTATTTCTGCTGGAAATTTTTCTAATTATTGACCTACCTCACCGTATTATTTGTAATATAATGCTTAACACACTAAAAATACATAAAAATATATAAAAATCTATAAATAACCAGCGTCTTTCTAAGTATTTCACTCATTCGCAATACAATGCACAGCCAACAGGTGTCATATTACTCATACGCCCCGGTGTCGTACTTGCAGACAGGCTTTTAATTACAAAACAATGCACATAAAAATAGCGGCAATAATCTATGTGATTATACATCCTGACATTTATCTTATCTGACTTAGTTTTGGTTTTTTTATTATTTTGCTTTTGTTTTTGGTTTTTTTTTTTCTCTTTTGTTGCCCTTCATTAGCGCACAAAAGACGAACATATTTTACAATTGTCTGAGGAAAAGACATTAAACGCCAGCCATGCAAAAGCTTGCGGCTAGCATTTAAGTAACAACTTACATTAGTTGGTCCTCCGATGGCTATATATGTATATGTGTGTCCATATATGTGTGTCTGGTATGTGAAGGAAGGAAATGCTATAAATTGAACGGCTAGACCACAATTAAATTACGAGCAACAAACAAAGTCATTAAGGGAAACAACATCTAGTATGTTAAGAGGAGGAAGTGAAAAGGAAGGAAAGTGAAGAGAGGGAGAGCTATAAGGGTGAAATATAAACGAGTACTGTAATGGACATATTTAAAGTAATTTAGTTACTTACGTAGTTATAACGAGAGAGGCGCACAAACCTCCAGAGACGCTGGCCAATGTAGTTTTCGTAACAGTTTTTATTATTGTTTTTTTTTTTAATTTTACTTTAATTGTTAATATTAGTACTAATATTGTTAGTTTTACTCAGTTTTTTTATGTCACTTTTTCGTATTTTTTACTTTGTTGCTTAGATTATATGCACTTTTAATGCCAATCACGTGTTAAAAAAAATATATATTATATATCAAAGAAAGAATATCAGAATAGGTATATAAAAAAGAGGAAAAGATGTCGAATCTGTCGTAAGTACATTCCTGATCACGATCCAGTCATTCGAAACCGTCAAAAAGATCTAACCACAATCTAAAAGACCCATAAATAGATAAAAATCAGTCGACGAAGCTATGCCAAGTACCTTGAGAAAGGTAAGAAGCTTATAAAAAGAGGTTTAAGTTCCACTTGGTAGTATACTATAAAAAGGGAATAGTTTCGTCGGAATTAGTCCGACGATAATGCAAGAATTAGATATAAAAAATCTCTATCACCTATAATCTCAGCCACAGCATTAAAATCTAATTATCAAAATTGAGTTAATTTAGCCGTCACAACAACAAAAAAATACATACAAAACGTAGCAGTTTTCAGAAAAAATCCAACAGACACCTAAACGAACCGTTTCATAAAACTGTAATTTTGCACTAATTGCGATAAAACCTCCTACGGCTATAAAAATCAGTTCATTAAAATCTGTCACTCTCAGTTTTTATAATCCTCCCACACTAAGTTCTATACTCTTCACCACTACTTTCTTTTATTTCTCTGCACTAAATTCCAACGCCTCTGAACGCCAGAGCCAATGCAGATTTCATTACATTTCATAGACACAAAGTTGAAGTGCCATTAAAACTAAGCTGTCGGCATACATAAAAGCCGTTACTTTCACTTTAACACGAAAAAAGGCGCCGCCAAAACATTTTAGCATCTACCCACACTTACACACATACAAATACAAATACAAAGTGACGTTGTACTGATGATGCGGCTTTCATTGCTTTTGTCACAGCGCTATTATTGAATTTCTCTCTAAGAACACACGCTGTTGAGCGCCATATGCCGGCTACAACGCCAGAGTGACTGAAGTTGCAGTTGATGTTCGGCAATTCAAATGACGAAATTATGCCATTAGCGCATCCGGATTGAAGTCATAATTGCTGTAAAATGAGAGAGCAAGTTCCTAGAAGGAATTTATAAAGCAAAAAAATGGAGGGGGATGGAGTAAAAATATAAAGTAAGGCGAAAATAACACTTTTTTATGTAACTGAATTAATAAAATAAAAAAAATAGTTTTAAGTAAAAAAAAAAAATATTATTTTTTAATAGTCAACACTTTTTATATGTTTATATTTTCTGTGCAAAAAGTTGTAATTGTTTATTTGTCATTATTGTTTTGATTCTTTATATTTTTTCTATATCTCAAAATTGTGGCTGTAACTTATAACTTTCATCAAATAATAAACTTTACTATTTAGGAATATTTAGATAAGCACTATTTATGATTATTTTTATCTCTTTGGTTTTATCAGCAAACTCTCGACCAAACGCCAACGAGTCTCAAATGCAACTAAACTTTTATTATCCTGCCCTTTGCGGCTATCAACTCCATTAATGATAAAAAAAAGCTAAGCTAAAAAGCTTAAATAACCGTATGCTGAAGGCCGGCATTCCGCTGAGCTTTCTTCACTTCGCTTGCAGAAAGCACAGAGTGTTAAAAATAATAGTTGCATACTTTTGGGCGCATAAACGGATTCATATTTAATATTAACGGTAATTTATTGTGAAAATATTGACACATTCATCAACACAAAAATAATAAAAATATAATTATTAAAAAATATGCTTAATTAATAAAAAATATAATCGCACAAATACATACTTTATGCACATACATACATTTATAAAAAATTTAGAATAATTTCCTACATATATTTTATTTAATATTTCTTTTAAATTTAAATATTTTTATAAAATTTTTTTTTTTATTACAATTTCCGTTTTTGATAAATTTCAAAATTTAAAATTCTTTATTATAACTTCTTATTGTCGCCAATTGGATTTTCTCAATTTCCTAACACATGCCACACCCTGTACGATCAGCTGTTGCCGGTAATTGGAAATATGCGGCAGCACAAATTGTAAATTTTGTGTAGAGAAAGAGAAGAGCATAGAAAAGAAAAGTAGTCAAAAGAAAAATATCGGAGAAACAAGTTGATTTGTTGAATTTGTTGTCTGTTTATATTTGATTTAAGAAAAAATTCTACATTTCTAAGTACGATATTTGTGTGAATAAAACGACCGCTTTGCGGCCCACAATTGGTGGTATTAGGTACGAGTGATTGGTGCATGATATCGTTGAGTGCACTGCTGACCAAATACACGCTGGGCATCATGAACAACTTAGGACACAATCAGCCAACGGGTGGAGCAGGTTCTGGTGCAGGTGGCGGTGGTGGTGTCGGCGGCAACGGCGGCGGTGGTATGGGTAACAACAATGGCAATGTTATACAAAATCCAGCAGCAGAAGGTAGCATGGAGCGCGGCAGGTCAGAGCTTGTTTAACAACTTTCAGTTATTAATTTATTTGTTTTTTTTTTTCTTATTTACAATTATTATTTATTTAATTGCATATATATTTTTAATTGATTTCACATATGTGTTTAATATGCAAATTATAATTGAAATTTCACAACAGTTGTTTGCTACGCTACGCAAGTCAAAATTCTTTGGATGAAAGCTCACAGAAACATATTCAACGCCCAAATGGCAAAGATCGCACCGTTGGACAGTATCATAATGAGCAACACACAACCCGTTCATTTGAGGCCATGAACGAAATGCGCAAGTAAGTTTTGAAGAAAAAACAACAACAACAACTTTTATAAATTTGCACATTGTGCATGGTTTTTTTCCTATCCAAGGCAAGCAAACATGCCAAAAATTAAAAGTATAAATATTTATGTTGCTAATTAGTATTTTCAAGAATTTTGGCAAATTCACAGCGCCAGCTCATAACGCCGCTATGCATTGTCAATACGGAAAAGTATAAATAAAAATAACAGCTGTAGTGTATCATTTACATGCTTACGAATGTGCACAATTATTAATTGTGCGCACAATTACACACTTGCTTTGTTTAATTACGTCGAGCTTTTCATTTCACTCTTAACTTGTTTGAACACCGTATTTACATACATATATACATATGTGAGGTTGTTATGTGTACGCTACGTACAAAGCGAAAACTTGTTTGGCACGTAACGATTACTATGCCGCTTTTGAAAATGCCAAAAGTGTTTAATAAACAAAACACATCTGCGTATAGGAAATAATAGTATTTTCCATAATTGAGTATGCTCACACCTAGCAATACTATACGAGTATATTGATAACGCTTATATTTTGTGAGCAGTCGGTGTGCGCAAATGGTAGCGTATTTGAACTTCGCCAAGGCTATAAATAAAGTATTTAATTTAGTACAAAATAAATATTGATATTTCTATAAGCACATGCCTTGAACTTGAATTGCCCCTTAACAAGATTTTGTGTGTGTTTCTTTTTTTGACATTGTCTGTTTATTTTTGTAAAATGATTTGTTGTTCGGCGAAACCTTTAGACAATGCATAGGCAAGAATATATACTATGTTTGTATGTGAATTTAAATTGCTTGTGCATAATGCATAACAGTATTTTATTATTTTTATTTTGTCTACCTAATGCTGTTATATAGTACTTGAAGTGACATTTAAGAAACTCACAGCAAATTAGTGAGCTTTTAATATAACAAAAAAGTGTTAATTTTGTAACCACAAAATGCAATTCTCATAAATAATAAATTGATAAACTTATGACAAAAGGCTTTAGTGAAAATAGATTTCACCAGAACAGATTTCTTAAGCCAGAACAAAATTAAATTCTACCTTTGAAAATCACTAAGTTGGTACGAGGAAACATTGATTTTACAATTTTAGTGTTTGCGCTTAACCTTTCCATCACTTCCAATAAATTAATAAATAATTTTTACTATTTAGACAAAATTTACTCTGTGATGTCACGTTAGTGGCCGATGAAATTGAGATACCGGCACATAAGATGGTACTTGCCTCCTGCAGTCCCTACTTCTATGCCATGTTCACCGGATTTGAGGAATCACGTCAGGGCCGTATCACACTACAAGGTGTTGATCATCGTGCGCTGGAACTGCTCATCGAATATGTGTACACATCGACAGTAGAAGTGAACGAGGACAATGTACAAGTGTTATTAACTGCTGCCAATCTACTGCAGCTAACCGATGTGCGTGAGGCCTGTTGCGATTACTTGCAAACACAATTGGATGCCAGCAACTGTTTGGGCATACGTGAATTTGCCGATATACACGGTTGTGTGGATTTACTGAACTATGCAGACACTTACATCGAACAGCATTTCAAGTAAGTCATAAGGTTGAAGTTTTCAATATAACCTCAAATAATATAATTTCGCATGTTTTTAGTGAAGTAATTCAATTCGATGAATTTCTCAATCTGAATTACGAACAAGTGATAACTTTAATATGTAACGATCGCATTTGTGTGCCAAGTGAGGAAAAGGTGTACGAATGTGTTATATCATGGATACGCTACGATCCGACTATGCGCGAACAGTTCACCGCTCTGCTCATGGAACATGTGCGACTGCCCTTTCTCTCCAAAGAATACATAACGCAACGCGTCGACAAGGAGCCATTGTTGGAGGGCAATATAATTTGCAAGAATCTAATAATAGAAGCATTAACATATCATCTGCTGCCGAATGACACCAAATCTGCACGTACCATACCGAGGAAACCAGTGGGTCTGCCGAAAATACTCTTAGTCATAGGTGGACAAGCACCGAAGGCAATACGTTCCGTCGAATGCTATGATCTGCGTGATGAGAAGTGGTATCAGGCAGCCGAGATGCCAAATAGACGTTGTCGGTAAGTAGTTTTGCTCCGCACTAAGTCGATTTGTTCTTAATTAATTTACATATATGTATGCTTACAGTGCTGGCTTGGCAGTTCTGGGTGATAAGGTGTTTGCCGTTGGCGGCTTCAACGGCTCTTTGCGGGTGCGTACTGTGGATGTTTATGATCCGGCTACAGATCAATGGCTTACATGTAATAGCATGGAGGCACGTCGTTCAACACTCGGTGTTGCCGTATTGCATGGTTGTATTTATGCTGTGGGTGGTTTTGATGGCACAACGGGTCTCAGCAGCGCAGAGGTATTCGATCCGAAGACCGAACTTTGGCGTCTCATAGCATCGATGTCAACGCGTCGCAGTTCTGTCGGTGTTGGTGTGGTCAATGGTTTACTCTACGCGGTCGGTGGTTATGATGGCTTCTCACGTCAATGCTTATCATCTGTGGAACGTTATAATCCAGACTCTGACATGTGGACACCTGTAGCTGATATGTCAGCACGGCGTTCGGGTGCTGGTGTGGGTGTTTTGAATAATATACTCTATGCTGTGGGTGGTCATGATGGTCCAATGGTGCGCAAATCTGTGGAAGCATATGATCCCGATACAAATGCATGGCATGCCGTTGCTGATATGGCCTACTGTCGACGCAATGCTGGTGTTGTAGCACACGATGGTGTGCTGTTTGTTGTGGGCGGTGATGATGGCACCTCGAATTTGGGCTCCGTTGAGGTATGTCGCTTTTATGTTAGTTTTTCAGTAGATACATTAAACAAAATATAATTTTAAAATTAGGTTTACTGCCCAGAAACTGACACCTGGCGCATATTGCCTGCTTCCATGACAATCGGACGCAGCTACGCCGGTGTATGTATGATAGATAAGCCCATGTGAATGGAAGAGCAGGGTGCAATGGCACGGTAAAATTTCTTGTCACATTTAATAATAAAATATTTTCATTAAATATAAATAATTTCACATTTTTAGCCAAGCTAATGCAGCAGCCGGTGGAATCATAGATGATGAAAATAGTCAAGCTGAGGGCAGCAATGTCGAGGGTGCAGTTGGTTACTCACGTAATGACGTGCACATCAACTTAAACAACAATGGCAATGGTAATGCTTCCCAACAACAACAACAACAACAGCAACAACAAAATCATCCACACTACGAAAACATCTATGAATCCCTTGAGCAATATAATAATGCAGCTGTTGCTGCTGCTGCTGGAGCTGGTGTCAACGCTGTTGCCCCTGCTGATGCATTGCCCCAACCTCAAGCCGATGCCAATGTAAATCCACCCAATATTAATAATCTTAACAATGCCAATAACAACGCTAACAACAACAACAACAATAACCAACCACGCATTTTACCCAACATAAGTTATAGGAATGATCTCTACGATCGCACAAACACTACATCGCCAGCTTATGACGTGCCACGTGCAGTGCGTTCCGGTTTGGGATTTCGACGCAATTTTCACATTGATCTACAAGGAGGTAATTACGAATTTAACAACAATAATTTTCCATATATATATTAAAAAAAAATATCATTAATTCTTTCCAAAAGCCAATCGTTTTAACGCTTCGCGTCCCAGTGCAACCAACACAGCACCCACTTCGGTTTATGGCAGCAGCAATAACTGTCAACGTCAGCGTAGTTTCGATGATACCGAATCACAGAATTATTACAATTTCAATTATCAGCCAAGTTTGCGCTACGAAAATATTTACGAACAAATACGTGATGAACCCATTTACCGAAATACAGGCAGTGGCGCAAGGGTGTATGGGCGTTTAGATGTCATTGGTCACGGCATCGGACGTATTGAGCGTCATTTGAGCTCCTCCTGTGGCAATATTGATCACTACAATCTGGGAGGGCATTATGCGGTGCTCGGACACTCACACTTCGGTACTGTCGGTCACATACGTCTAAATACCAGTGCCACTGTTACCAATGCACCGATTATTAATAGCGGTTGTGGTATGAATCCGGCAGTAACAAATACCACTGCGTCTACCACATACAATGTGACCACAACGGGCAGTCAGAGAGATGCTAATAATGTGAAGAACAGCGCTTCATCCTTCTTCAGCTGTTTGCAGGGTGAAAATGCGCAGAGTATGAGCAATATCTATCGTGCTTCTGTTGGTATGGGTGGTGGCATGGCAAGCACCTGCGCTACTGCTGGTGCACAACAAATACCGACGCAATTCAATTGTGGTAAGTTTACAACAATAAATTAATAACTGTTTAATTTAATAAAATTCCATATTCTTTAATTACATAAGTTGTACCGAATAATACAAAAGAGCGCGAACCACGTTCTGTTTCTGCGGGCCCGACAACAATAAGCACTAATAATGGCAATGCCAGCGTTGCCGTTGATGGTCCCTCCACTTCAACAGGCAATCGCCAAACAGGCGCTATACCAAAAATCAAAGCGCTCGCAATGAACCCAAACAAACCCAGCACCTCTGCAAGTAATGCCAACAACGCACCAGCAGAGAAGACGGTCTCCATTAAAAATGCAATCACAAAGAAAACAACAAATAATACGAACAGTGCCGCGCCAGCAACAACAACAACTGCTAAAACAAGCACAACTAGCCCAGAACACAGCGCGAATTCGAGCACCTTGAATCGGATTTCAAAATCCAGTCTACAATGGTTGTTGGTAAACAAATGGTTGCCACTGTGGATTGGACAGGGCCCAGAGTGCAAGGTATGTCGGAGTAGTTTAATGTTTATAACAACTCTTTAAATATATATATATATTTTTTTTTGCAACACTTTCAGGTGATCGACTTCAATTTCATGTTTTCGCGAGATTGCAGCGGTTGTGATGCTGCAACCGCTGCCACGCAAATGTCCAATCCTTATTATACGCCACGTTTAGGTGGCATGATGCCCCACGATTTAATGCGTTTCAGTGCAGCTAATGCCGAGTTGCACGCGCCTTGTGCAGCCGCATCGACAGCCCTAAGACGCGATCTGAATATGCGACCGCGCGCTTTGAATCGCTTGCGTGAATATGAACAGAATCGGCGTGAGACAACAACAACACATCGCTATGAAGATCCCTCATATGAAAATGTACACGTGCATTGGCAAAACGGGTTTGAATTTGGACGCTCACGTGATTATGATCACAATCATCAGAATGCAACAGGCACCGCACGTCCCCAACTACAACGTGCGCGCTCCGAAAGTCCAAACTTCAGCACACAACAACGACGCATGCGCCAAAATTCCAATGCAACACCGAGTGGCAGTAACGCAGCACCCACTGCGGGTTATACTACAACAAAATATGTTGATACATTCAAAAATTATGTACTCAATGCGGAGAACAACACATTCAAACCGAAATTGGTGAAATCTGAGAACAGCGACACTCTAAATTGTGTGGCCAGTGGCAGTGGTAATGGAACTGGCGCAGCTGAAGTAATAAATAATCCGTTATCAGATACTATTGACGTGCATGAGTCTACACCGCCACCGGCGAGCGCACAAGCAAACATAGTGAAATCAGTTGGCGAACTCGAAGTCGAAGTGGATGAGGCCATAGGTGGTTTCAACAATGAAGTGGCCGCTTGCAGTGTCCATGCAAGTATGGGTGATAACGAAGGCGTACAGCCCACAAATTCAAATCGAATAGTAATAGTTAATGGAAGAGAAAATGTAAACATAAATGACAACGAGACTGATCCTACAAAGACAAAAGCCACTAACGACAACAACAATACTAATGTAAAGTCTACTAACAATGAACAAAACGACGATTGAAACCCCAAGCGTTTGCATAATTATGCTCAGTTGAACAAATTAGTTGTTAAATGATACATACAAAGAGATAACTAATAATTTTGAAGCTGTCGAAATTAGAAATCAATATAAGAAAACCAGTAATTTTGTGTATTAAGCTTTCAGTTGAAATTATATATATCACTATATCAAATACTAAATATTCAATATCGTAGTGAACTAGTAGCCATGAGTATGAATTTAGAAAATAGTTGTACTAAAGATATATGTACGCACATAAAAACCGCAATTTGCAATTTCCTTAGGCAAAAAAAACAATTTTGCATTATAGTCTACAAATTAGATGAACTCAACAGGATTTATCCCTTTGTATTTTCGACATTTTTTTTTCAGTTACATGTTAATCCATGTTGACTTTTAATTATGTATAAGTAAAACATATGTATAAGTTTTTTTTTCTATTTACTCATTATTGCATTATTCATTGCATGAGTTTTACAACATGCTCATTGCTCTGTTGTTTATTATTATATATATACATAGTATGTACTAATTTATTTGATAAAGACAATACATGTAAAAATACCTACGGGCTTATTAAATAACAAATTTAGATTTTTTATTTAAACTGTAGAAGTTCAGGGCGCATAATAACTGCCACTACTGTATGCAGCGTGTTTCGTTTTCAAATGTCTCTACACTGTCAATTTCTTGCATTTTGTAGACATTTTCAAAATCTATGCGTTGCTGTTTTCAACTGAACTGTCAAACGCTTAGGCGCGTTATGTAGTTCCAGCTTTAATTTTGTCTGCTTTCATACCCCGGAGCGCGTGGTCGCAGCCAACTTCATGTTATTTATTAAACGCAACAACCCTCAACAACTTGTTTACCTCTTTCTACGTGTTTAATGTGATTCCTTTGTGTGTATTTTAATTAGTTTTACGTGCATATTAAAATTTAAAAAATGCTTCACAAACATCAAAATGCATATTTAAATAAAAAAACAATTATTTCAATTAAAAAACAATAATATTTGAGCTTGCTGTCGCATTTCTAAACTCTGCGTGTGGTACAACACGTTTCAGTGTAAAACAGCTTTATTGAACAAACTCGGTGAATGCAACCCTATGTTCAATTCAACGAATCGTCGAACAACGAGAGCATTTGTTCAGATAAAATCGTGTTTGCGGGTGAGTTGGACGTGAAAATTTGCAGCGCTGGGCGTTTATTTGATAATTTTCTTTGTTTTTTTTTATCTCTGCTGCATTATACCTACTTATATTTGAAGAGACTGTACTTTTGTAAAGAAAAAAGCGAAAACAAAGTAAAAAATGGAGTTCTTTTATTGCTAGGTTATAAGTAGTTATTTTATGCAGAGAAGAATTGTGTTTACTATTTTGTACTTGTTATAAGGAGCTGTATGAATTTAAATCCACGCTACAAAATTTATTGATCTCAAGTGTTACTTCAAAAGGCATACTAGTGCCGAGTACAAAGAAAATCTGCAATTTCGGTTAATACTATCGTTCTTGTAAACCGAAAACTTAAACGATATATTAAAAAATAGTGTCTATATTTGCAATAAGTTAAATTAGTGCTTAATTAGTTTGCTATACGAGAAAATATATTTGTCATCACAAAATGGCGAAATTCTGGAAACGTGGCTGAATATTTTGTAATAGATTGTATTTTGTACATGAACCATTTTACACGCTTTCGAGTTGCCACTTGATGGGGATTGCATTGGCAAGTATTTTATACTAAAACAATTCCACGAATTGATTGAAGTTGGGAGTTCGTGTGCATGAAAATAAACGATTGTTATTTTGAGAGCCACTGAATTTCGTTTCATACCAAGTGAAGCAGATATGTGGCAACCTTGGTAGATATAAGTTCAATTTAGCTGCGGTTTAATATGTAAATAGCATCTATTACAACATTGAGACGTCGCCATTATAGAAAATTTCTCTATAATATTTTCGCAGTAGTTTTCCAAAACACCTTGGACAAATAATACGTTTAACAAGAACGTCATCGAGGGATTGAATTATTAAAATTATTCATTAAAAATATTGTCTTTCATAACAATACTAGTTATGTTTGTTTATTATTGCAAATAAAAGCATTTAGGTAATTTTTTTTTTCATTGACTTTTAAGGAGGTTATGAAATAAAGAAACATGTTCAGGGGTTAGGTTTTCTTTGTACGGGTTTCATCATATATTGTAATTCAAGAACGTATCACATTGCGCATAGTATTAAATATGGTTTCTTTTGTTTTGTAGTTGAAAATAAATGAGAAGTAAATGATATCATAAGGAAGTTATGTAAATTGAGTCATCGATACTATAAATTGTATCAGGAGTGGAAACGAGAGAACTAGTGTGACGTCAAGCGTCTAATTATTGGCTTTCGTTAAGATTATTTCGAAGTAATCTTCATACAAATATGGTGAGTTGGTTAATTAATTTGAATGTAATAAATTTCTTAAATAAAGATTTTCTAAGAGCATTTTTAATGTGTTTTCCTAAATTGTAATGTCAATGTACTAATTTTGTATTTTGTTAAAATTTCAGCCGCGCATAGTACCTTTGCAACTTCTCAAGTGCCTGAAGGTGCTTTTGGACGATAATGGAGGTATCCTTAGCATTGGAGAAGTAAAGCGGATCGCGGGGTGAGTTTAATTATTTTAATTGTATTGATAAATTGTAATATAAAAACATAAAATCATTCAATTGGCATGCAACTGTGCGTAATGCGTTCGTAAAAGTTGTAATTTTAAATTTAGGGTTGCATTTACAAATATGTATGAATTAATTTTTAGCATATTAAACTAAAGCTGTATATTTTTTTATTCCAGATTAATGAATAGATATTCAAAAAAACTTGTATCAAAATGCATTTATGTACAAATTTTAAAAGTAACTAAAACAGAACTACTTGGTGAATTTATGGGTGTTGGCGGCTGGTCATTGGTATATAACTGGTTGAACGATGCAATACGGGCAATGAACTGGCCACTTGTGCAGGAAATTTTAGAGTTACTTTTACTTTGTCCAGTTGACGTGGATCGATTGAAGATAAATTCTGCACCAAAATTGGTAAAAGGACTTTGCCGTGATGGAGGCAATGAAGGTAAGTTTTATTTGTTTACAAAGTTTTATAGGCCATTCTTACGGTTCATTTAAATGTTTGATTTGATGAAAATAAGGAATCTGTATTTTTTTTTAAATTGCAAATTAATTACTTTAAAAATATAATGTCATTGAAAGCATTCATAACAATTTTTAATAGGACCAATTTTTTTTTTTTGACATCCAAGAAATGTGAAGTTTTTTTTATACCCTTTGTCATTAGCTGCTTTGCTGTCAAAATTTATTTATTGTATGTATATTTGTTGTCAACATTTGACAACAGCTGTTAAATTCACTCTTACAAAATTTATTTTGAAATATTTAAATCTTTTTCCTTGATAAAAATTCTATTAGACAATCGCCTAGATGACGATTATATTTTTACATACTTTTATTATTTATTGTAGGAGTACGTATACTTGCAAAACGTTTGGTAGAGCAATGGTTGAAGGTAGTGACAGAGAATACCACAGCTTCTCAAGCAGATAGTACAACAGAGCCCTCCGTTGTGGGTGGGACAACTCCTTCAATTGTTTCTACATCGCCTGCCATTCAAACGACACCTGTCAACCGACAAGACAGCAAAATACCACCAAACTCTAACATACCAATAAAAGTAAAGGGGCCTGCAGTTGCACAGCGGCAATCTTCAAATTCCGTAGAACAAGACCCACTTGCAGATGTCACAGATGTACCACCTGAGCCTTCAACTTATGCACCAACACCTGCGCAGAAGAAAGCGAGTGAAGCCGGATTGGTGTTCAAACTGATTTACAAAGATGGTCAACAAGTTTTGACAAAAGTACCAAAGACCAATCAAGTGACTGCTTCTGTTGGAGAGGGAGAACCAAATGAGCAAGGAAATGTGAATGAGGATGAATGTGAGAAAATGGATCATGATGCCGAAGTCGAAGCAAGCATGAACGGCGACGCAGGAACTGAAGTTGGTTTAGATGATCAAGAAGAGGAAGACGAAAATGATAGAGGTGCGGAGTCTACAATGATAGAGGACGAGGAAGATACCCGAACATCAGTCGATAAACATGAAAAAGATAGTGAAAGTAGTGCTGATGATGAATCTCAAATTACACCGGATAATAACAACTTGTCCACAGAGCAATCTACTGCCATACGAAAAAAATCTATAGATACTGAAAGTGAAAAATCTGTAAGTAAAGAACATAGGAGCTCTAAAGATTCCAGAGATAGTAAAAACAAGGATAAAGAAAATAAAGGCGATAAAGATAGGAAATCATCGTCATCCTCAAGCCACAAGTCATCTAGCCACAAATCGAAAAGTTCGTCTTCGAGCAAGTCAAAATCTTCATCATCATCCTCTTCACACCGCAGTTCAAGTGATAAACATCGAAGTGATAGGGATCGTTCAAGTTCAAGCAAAGACAAAGATCGAAAAGAGGGAGGTAGTAGCAGTAGCAGCAGCTCAAGTAAACATAGATCATCATCATCTTCATCGTCAAAGTATTCGTCCTCAACAAGTTCAAAAGATAAACATCGTGATAAAGATAAGGACAAATCAGCTAATACTTCTTCGTCGCATAAGAAAGAAAAAGAACGTGAAAAAGAAACACAAAATGATAAGGACAAGGAAACTAGTTCCAAGTTGTCATCGATTACTGAAAAACTCGGTCGTATCCCCAAAAAGCATAAAGATGAATCCGAAACTGATGTGACAAAACCGACTTCAATAACTATTCCTTCAAAGAAGGCCTCAATGTCAATCGAAATTCGTCGTGATTCTGAAAAGGCTAAAACTGTAAAAACTTACAAATCCCAATTTCGTTCACATGGTCTCACTGAGGAAGCTCCACCACCACCCTCACGAAAAGGATTAAAGAAACCGGCCTCTAGTGTTTCGGCACCCGGTACTGTCATTCCAACCAGTTTGCCATCATCACTCAAACGGCCTTCACCACCACCAAGTAGCAGTGACTCGCCAACGCAAAAGAAATCTAAAATTGACATCAACAATCTGACAGTAGCGAATGAGAAGCCTGGAGCTATCAAACTTATCGCTCCCAAGAAAAGTAAGTATTTTGTGTTACGACATTTACTAATGGCATTCTGTGTTATTTCATTGCAGGAGTTTGGATGATACTAGTTTTTGCTTGTGGTTTATTGTATACTCTTTAAGGTGGTATTTTGTGTGTTTATAAAAATTTAGACTGTCGACTCCTTAGTGTTGGCAACACCACGCTTCGTCATTGGGCTGTGTGGAACGATGAAACTGAATTTATTGAATCGTTATTTTCCAAAATTCCTACATAGACTAGAAGCAACATTGGCGTATTGTCAAACACTACTTACGATGGTCTCTCAATGGTTAAGCGGAGTTATATTTAAGATGTTTAAACGCGGATATTTTTTTCTCCTGGTGTGTTAAGTATTTAAAAAAAACTGAAAAAATTGAAATGAATTATGAAAACTTGGATTGGCTCCTTAATAACTCGAAAAGGCTGATTGTGCTTAAATCTTTTAAAGTTAATGTGCTGTTTCGAAGTGATAAATAACAGTTAATTCTTAATTACGGGAGAGATTAAAGATGTTCTTAGATCGATCTGCACATCCATACTAGTAGCGAATATTTTTCATTTCGAATTCAAATTTTGTTCGTATTTAATATTTGTGACCCATTGCACTGATTGTTGCTGTAATTGATAAAACATACATATTGAGAGATATGTGCAAATGCTTATATACCAGTCAACTATAATTTGCGGGGAAATTGGCCGATAGTACAGTGAAATAGCATCAAAACCATGAACGAAGTTTAAGATGAAAACTGTCGCAAACGGATTTAACAATAATTTAGCGGCTTCATTAGCATGAACAATCATACGTTGTGCCGAGAAACTAATTCTTAAAGGCACTATTTTTTTTTTGTTGGCTCCTTTGTAACAAAATTAAACGACGCACAAACCGCAATGAGACTATCACTACAGATGTGATTGTTTAATTCATAGAATCACCACCTAATCAAGTGGAAAAAGGATGTTAAGTATGAATTTTATCTTATATTATAATTTTAATATTCACATTGACTTTATTCGTGTACATTGCAATGTTGTGATACCACGAACATATTTATTATTTTTAGTTAATAAGAAAACAAACATTAAAACATAAGACAAAGAGTTGGTGAATAATAAACAATTCTTTTCAACAAAATAAATTATTTGAGCTAATGGTCGTTGAAGTTTGGAAGCAGTCTTAATAATTGATACGGCAAAGAAATTATACACAAAAATGGAAAGA